>NC_137467.1:96715095-96966383 GCF_964235325.1 Thermobia domestica
AACAGGCTTAATGCCCAGTTATAGTGTCGTGTACATAATTATCTAACATACACTATTATACACCTTATTATACATATACCTTATTATACATACACAAATATACGTCGCTTAATTATGCAGAAGTTATTGCCTGACAATTGTTTTGAACTTGTTTTCGGAAATACTAAATACATTTACTACATGAAATTTAATCATTTTGTTGTATAAAGCACACATTCTTCACAAAGGAGACTTATGTAAGATGTTATTGTGCTGGCAAAATGTCTTGAGCCGTGGCAGAAATGCGAACTAACGCTAAAACCCCTCACACACCCACGCGTTGAGCCAATAATGGTTCAGCTGTTGCTAAGCGAGAGAAAGCGAGTGGAATTCCCCCAGCCGATAGCAGCGCTTGCAACGGAAGACTAGGGATCAAGTCAATGTAGCATATCTATAGTTCTTGCTTTTCTACAATAGAATGTCCCAGTTTTTGCTGTTCTAGTCTTGCCTGTTGGGATACGTAATAGTACTCCTGAAACTAATTCTGGACAGTCAATTTTATCGTTTAATAATTTATGTAAGAACAAAAAATCAAAAACCCATATCCTTTTCTCTAATATTTGAAAACTAAAAGTCGGTACTAAGTCTTCATAGGGGACATACTTTGGGTAGAAACCGGTTTTCTTATATGCAAGCATTTAAAAAAATTTAAACTGTATATTTTCTATTGCATCAGAGTATTTAGTGACATTTGGTGTCCAAACAGTGCAACAATATTCTAATTTTGACCTTACATACGAAAAATATAACCTTATAAATGTTGATTCTTTGTAGAAATCCTGCCCTATCCAATAAATTAAATCTAGGTTTCTATATGCACTACTTGTTATTGCGTCAAAGTGTTGAGTAATGGTTAATTTGCTATTTAAAAAAAACTCAGATCTTTGATAGTATTCGGAAGAAAGTGCCACTTATTTTATAGGCAAAGTTAATTGGATTTTCTTTCCCCGTGAAAGACAGACATTTGGACACATTCAGGACTAATTTATTCTTATCACACCATATTTGAACACTCTGTAGATCCTGTTGAAGTTTCACGCAGTCATCAATTGAACTTACTTTGGACTATAATTTGAGATCATCGGTAAAAAAGAACAACTTAAGAAATTTTAATACTCAGAGAAATATCATTAATAACAAGAAGAAACAACAGGGATCTAGATGAGATCTTTGAGAAATACCGATAGAGTATTTAACTTGAAAATTACCGGTAATGTAAAACATCACCTAGGCTTATTCAACTGGAACTCTCTCCAGCTCTCTGTGAGAAGATTTTTTTTTTTTTAATCTTGAAATATTTGTATCGTTATTTATACATTCTATGCTATTATTATATTGATGTGTAAAGTTCAAAATAAACAAGAATAGCAATCGATTTCAATAATTCAAAACGATGTTTTCGTTAACTTTTATGTTTTAACGGCAAAAGCCATTCACTTTTTTTTTTTTTTTTTAAATGACATAATACTAACTTGTTTTGTCTTACATTATGATCTTACATTTTATATTTAAATCTAGGAGTACAGAATAAACTCTGGTTGTTTTTCGTAATATACTGTGGCGGGGGTGGATGGGGAGGGGTACCAGGGAGTTCTCGCCCCGAGTGCTTACAACCCACACAACGGCTCTTTTTAGTGCATTGATTCTTATTAAATATTATCTTCAGTTTATAGTCGCTTGGTTATGCTCTGTTACTGATGAACTATGCAGACGAATAAAGATTATAGTGATTTGAAAATAGTGAAATAAAGAGAAGCGCAGAAAAACTCGAACAATGTTCCCTACACTGAAAAGACTGTACTGTCACTATAGTGACAACTATACTTATATTGATTTACCAGCCATACTAAACCCTGTAGTATTGTAAAAATAACAAATTGTACAATATTGTTAGCGTTTAGCGAAAGCAAAATGTCCAAAGATGGAACATACAGAAATTGATACATCGTATTGACTTGAGTTGAGTTGATTATAGTTTAGCGTCCCTTTCAGCAGCGAGGCTATATGAGACGTGGACCTACTGATTAACGTGGAATGCGAACCACATGAGCTCCCGCTGGGAATCAGACCCGGGTCTTCCACGCCAAAGGACATCGTATTGAGCTGAACAAAATTGTGTGCATGTGTAAAACCTTATGCATAGGTTTTTGAGAAATGATCATCATCATCGTCATTTTGAAGGCTCTTTTTCACTATCTCTTCTAGATAGATGGTAACTAAGGTACTGTCCCATAGTCTGTCATTATCGGCAGATCACTTGTTGTAACTGAGGAGCTTCCATGCTTCTTTGTCTTCCGTTAACCTCTTTGTCTTCACATACAGTTTTTCTGTTTTAATATCATCCATTAATTGTAGTCTTCTTCGCCTCCCTATCTTTCCTATCACCATATCCTCCAGCACATCTCTCATGATACAGTTCCATGTTATCCAATGTCTCGACCAGTTTATCTTCCCCTCCTGAATAATATCTAAAAATTGTTCTTTTCTCCCCCTACGGTTCCTAATATCCTCTCATTTGCTTTCCGCTCGACCTAGCTAATTCGCCCCATTCTTCTCTACATCCATATTTCGAAAGCTTCCAGTAGTTTTTCATAATTTTTTGTAATGTCCATGTTTCTGACCCATACTGTTCAATACTCCACATGTGTCTTTTTCTCAACTCTTTATTCAAGATGCCACAAAATATTATTTTCTCCTCCTAAAGGCTTCTTTCGCTATTTCTATCTCTACTTTTATTTTACGTTCACAGTTCATATCGTAACTAATAATACTACTCAGGTATCGAATACTAGTCACCTGTTCTATTTTTCTCTCCTCATATTTCTGTATTTGAGATCAACCACTTCGTTCCAATCACCATGGCTTTTGTCTTTATAACATTTAATTTCATCCCATATTGTTCACAGCCCTTCATCAAGTTTTCTAACATCTTTTTTATTTTCTCTTCAGATTCTGCAACAAGCGCCTCATTATCTGCCAACCGTATACACCTAATCATTGTACCTCGTACTGGAATTCCATCTAAATTTTGAAGGCTCTTTTTCACTCTGTCTTGTAGATAGATAGTAACTAAAGTATTGTCAAAAATAGAAGATCAGTTGATAGATCACATTGAACTGAACAAAATAACATGCTTGAGGGTAAATTCTCATGTGTAGTTTTTAACAAAAAGAAATGAACTTTTCTGGTGCTAAAAAGTATGTCGTTCGTTACAAAAACATAATAATTGACAATTTTTATGTTGCTGGAATAAGTTATTTTATATATAGCAAAATACACTGTTAATCAGTATCTTGTATTTACTTTTGTTATCATTTTCCTAACCGTGACACACACACACAAGCACACTCCTTTACGCACGTACAATTTGTAGGTAACAATAATAATCCAGTGTTAGGGTCCGGTGTGAAGGTTAAACAATGATCAAGCCCTAAAATCAGTATGAATTACTAAAGTGATACGTATATAGTTAATTCTGGTATATAGAACTTTACAAGCGATCATTCCCACTTTGATGTACTGTTGTTGTTTTTCACTATGCAGGGTGTCTCTAAACGAATATCTGGGTTTTAAGGCTTTTTAGTATTTATTACAATTATCTTGCAATTGAGGAGTTTGATGCAATAAGGGCGTAAGTCTAAAATATGCATTTCGAGAAAAAGGATTTTGAAAATTTAAGTAGTGTTTTTTTTTTTCTTACATAAAAATAATGTAATATACAGCATTTTCTTCCGATATTGAGTTGAAATTTTGACAGGAGGCTAAACAAGCATGGTAAAAGCCACTTATGCGTTTGATGCAAAAAGGGCGAAACCTCGCTTACGGCCTTATTACATCAAACTCCTCAATTATAAATACTACATCAAATGAAAGAGCAACTCAAACAGTTTTGTATGCACGCATGCACATGCGATGTTTCCTTTGTCTACCTTTAAAAGCGTTAGTAACAAAGATGGCGACTAGTGAGCAGAAAGCTTTTTGTGTTTTACATTTTGCAAAGATTGAATCTGTGGTTACAGTGCAACCGTCTGTGTGCAGAATTTTAAGCAGACACAACTACGTCCTTATCGTTTACAGTTGCTACAAACCCTAAAGCCTACAGACTACGGTTTACGTGCCAACTTTGCAAATGAAATGTTGCTGCATGGCGATGAAAATTTTCTGGACCTTGCCTTCAGTGATGAACCGACATTTCACCTAAGTGATTATGTGAACACTCGCAATGTTCGCGTCTGGGATTCAGCAAATCTCCACTAGATGGTATAGTTACAACGAGATTTCGCTAAATTGAATTGGCCTTATGCAGAGTCGTTTTGACGCGTGATTAGACGCATATTAAAGGCCTGACTACTGCAGGAAACATGCTAGTCGAACTCTTTAGTATGACACTAATCACGCGTCAGGATGATTCTGCATAAGGTCCAATGTGTTTTATGCTGTATTCCAGCGGAAAGTTTATGGGCCTTTCTCGCCTATCAACTCGATGTGTGCCGAATGACGAATGGTGCTCACATAGAATACTTGTAGCAAAAACTGAGTTGCTCTTTTATTTGATGTATATTTATAATGGTACGTTAAATGTAATAAATACTAAAAAAGCCTTAATACTTCGATATTCATTTTGAAACACCTTGTACTTATGAATGGTAGTTTTCTCGCGTTGCGTAGACGGTTTTGTGCGATTTAATGGTTCGGTATTTTGCCTTAACGATGCTTAGTATGCACGTGCTGTTTGTGCAGCGTCGTGGTTTCGATTTCCGTTTTCGAAATACTAGACCGTGGATAAAAATTCGAGTAGTAGTTTGTGTACATTTTTGACTGGCAAGTCCCATCTTCCGCGGTTGTGTTTTGAAAAGCAGTGTCAAGGACGAATTCAGATGAAAATAGACTGTACCTCGAGAAAAGCAGATGCAGTAACACCGAGAGTGCATGTAATGTTCTTACACAATCCGATTGAACTTTGCCATTTAGCGCCAGAGTTCTTCATGGACTTACGTCGCTTTGGATGATGATGATCATTGTACTTGTGCTTTCAAAAAATGAATTAAAATAGTTTATCTATAGGAATTTCGTTAACTATAGTATATATTTCACTGGTGCAGAATATTTCGACAAACAAACATTTATTGGGTTTTATATCGAACGTTTGTCCATTGTAAGGTAGAAGGAACGATAAGAAGTTGCTCATAATATTAATACTGGTAACAACGGAAACATACTGTTGCATCCCGTCCCTCTATAAAAGTAATGGAATGTGATTTCATATATGAAATTGTCTAAAAGCTGTTGAGCCTTTGGATGTCAAAATTGAGAATATATTTATTGTAATCGAAATTTGAAAATAACATCATGAAACCACACATACACCATTTTGTTGGACCTGCTGCAATTTATCCGGAAACACCATAATCTCGTCTCTATAGAACCTCTGTGATTTTCCGTTTAAAAAAATGTGTTTTTTGCAAGCCCCTTTTGAAACTAACTTAACACCATTCTGGGAGCTCTGTAAAGGTCGAAATAAATGATAGTCTGACGGTTCCAGGTCCGGATTATACGGTGGGTTCTCTCAATTTCTGACAGGTTGTAAAAATGTATGCGGTCTGGTATACTATACCCATTCTGTTGATCAATTCCTGTCGTTTCTTTTGAATTGCTAAGTACAGGAGCGCTAATTACCGACAGTGTAGATTTGACTCTATCCGCTGGCAGACTCACTCCCTGCGAACACATAGCATAACCTGAGCATCAGTATGAGTTTTACCACAGATTATGTAGCTTCTTTTCGCTTTGACGACTTTTTTTAATGATATCGTTGTCGTAGGTTTGCCACTTTTCATAATTTGTGATCAACCGCTTCAGAAACGTCTCGCGTTCTTTACGTTTCAGCAGAGACTCGCGGATTGAGATTCGATTGAGTAAATATTTTTGCATCTGATTATGTGGTATACAACCTTTAAAAAAATTCCAAATGGTTTAACATTGTTTGGTAACGGATGTTTAGACCATTGGCAGTGTTATGACTGTTTATATGCAGATCTTGCCCGACTTTTGTTGTGATTGGTCGTCCACTGTGAGTAGCATCTTGGGTATCGAAATTTCCAGAACGATAGCGACTGAATATTTTTTTTTTTTTTTTTTTTGCTGCTGTATTGCTCATAAACAACACAAATTTCTTCACGAATTTGCGCATTTGCAAAATTGTAAAATGTAGCGCAGTTTTGCGAAAAGTCTGGTTAAAGACATTGCAACACTTTGTGCACATCAAACTGTCAGCTGTCAAAGAACGTCCCGCTGCAGCTGATATTATTACGTATTCTGCCTTTTACTGGCAGGTCCTGGAACTAATGAGGATTTTTTTTTTCAATTTTAGATTTGGGCCTGGAAATGTTTCTTCCACGCTTCTCGATCTTCAGCTTCCTCTTTCAACTCCCAATACTTTCTCCTATTTTTCAAATAATCGATCAGCTGTGTTATTCTTTTTCCTGTTCCTCGCTTCCCTTCCATCTTTCCTTCTATGGTGGTGTGGAGAAGACAATTTCTTTGCAAGATGTTTCCAATCCAATTGGCCTTTCTTCGAAGAATGCTGGATAGAAGTGTCCTCTTCTCTTCTATCCGTTTTAAAACATCTTCGTTCGTTGCTCTCTCTGTCCATTTTATCTTCTCCATCTTTCTCCAACACCATATTTCGAAGCTCTCTAAATACTTCTTCTCTAACTTACGCAGTGTCCAAGTTTCTGAACTATACAGTTCAATACTCCATATATAGCACTTGACCAACTTCTTGTTAAGTCCAATATTGAGCCTGCTAGTTAAGAGTGATCATTTCTTGTTGAATGCTTCTTTAGCAATGGTGGTTCTTGACCTCCTAGATTTGGGACACTACCACCATATCGTGCATCAAAGCTCAGTACTTTTTAGATTCAATACTGATTTATATTACTGAATTTGATGATGCTGTTGTTGGTGGTGCCTATTCTTTGAAGAATGTTTTATATTTTGTTCGAGCTTTTAGATTTTATTTTTGTAAGTTACAACTTAGAATTATTGTTGATAATGGATATAGACAGGGCCGGCGAGAGGGAGGGGCAGGAGGGGCCAGAGCCCTGGGGCCCGGGGCCCCAAAGGGGGCCCGGCGGCCGAGGATAAAGAATTACTAAATGTTGTATATTCTTACTCAGTTCGCTTTCAATCAGTGCGCTCTTTGTGTAACAATTTTTGTGTACTGTGGTCTTGCAAAGAAATGACAGGTGACCACATCCAAGAACAAGCAGCTGCACTAGTCCAGCGATACCCAAAAGATTTAGGAGATGATCTTTCTGATGAGCTGCATAGCCTGAAATTAATACGTATATTCGGCCAATTTTGGTGAGAAAACGCTTTCACCATGGGATCTCCTAAATAACATCAAAACTTTGAATCTAGAAACTTTATTTCCAAATCTGACAGTGGCTCTTCGTATATTTGCCACAATTCCTGCCACCGTTGCTAGTGCAGAGCGCTCTTTCTCTGTGCTCAATAGAGTAAAAGTGTTACGCTCTACAATGTGTCAAGACAGATTATCAAGCTTAGGCGTGTTGGCAGTGGAGACAGAACTTTTCAAGTGTACCAACCTGGATGCTATCATTGATGAATTCGCCCTGAAAAAGGCCAGAAAGGGAATTTTGTCGTAACTATACGTAGAAAAGGATACATCGTAACTGTATCAGTTGTCTAGTAGTAATGCATATAATAAATTTCTCCTACAGACAATTACTATTAATACCACATTATTAATCACACTATAATTAATTTGAGCAATATTTCATTGAAATAACTAAATTAGGCCTAATGCCTCATGTCTCTAGTTAAGGAAGACTAACTACATAGCTTACTTTTATATAATTATTTATAGCAACAATTTGTGCAAAGATATTCATAATACAGGGTAGGTTGGATGGTTGAGAACATTTACCTTCTCAACTTTTATTAACTATTTGATACGTTATTTTTGTATTTCCTTCACAACTTATTTTGTTTTGAGCATTGGGGGAGAACTTTTGCTATTACAAATAGATAAGTTACTTTTTTCTGTATTTTGATACCACTGTATTAAATATATTATTTTTTTATTCATGTTAGTTTTGAAGCCTTCAAAAATCTTAGAACCAACAAGTATAGGGTCTAAACAAAATCATAAATAGTGAATTAATGAGTTTTTTTTTTTCAGAGAACAGTGAACATAGGCTAGGTTCAGAGTTCTTATTATTCACTTATTTGGAGATGTAGCAGTACTGTTTAACATGTAAATTAAACGCATTAATGGTCTAATAAAGAGTTCAAAATAAGCCTTAATGTTCATTTTAGTTTACCTCCGTCCTAAGCGGTAAGTACGTAAAAAGTCATAAGGGAACATGTCAGGGGCCCGGGATTGCTCAGCCCCGGGGCCCGCGACCGCTCTCGCCGGCCCTGGATATAGAAGCACTTAGTCGCGCCTGCTCAACGTTTCATAGTTCAATACATGTTTTTTTACGGCAGGATCACTTGAAAAAGGAGTAATACGGAAACTCGCACATGGAATTTTTTTTTACTGCAATATAGTAACCTCTTCACGGATATGGCATCAAATGATGTCACATATTTATCAGGAAAGTAATCCGAATTTTTTTCACGAACAAGAGTGCGAACTGAAGGTAAGTAAAAACAAGTGCTTTGGAATATTATTTTTACTTACCTTCAGTTCGCACTCTTCTTCGTGAAAAAAATTCGGATTACTTTCCTGATAAATATGTGGCATCATTTGATGCCATATCCGTGAAGAGGTTAATTTAGGAAGGGGGAGAGGGTGCTGAATATTTCGTCGCTAGGCTACATACTGCCCCAGGTTCAAGTCTACTCAGCCTAATCACTAATCCTGGCCTGGATAACTATCAAACATGCAAATGTTACACTGGATTCAAACCTAACTAACGTGTTTTATTTATTAACTTACTGTCTCAAATGGTGTCAACCGACTAATCTAAGAGTATAGCAGAAAGAAACACATTCTTAATCTCCTAATACTACTAATAGATTTCTTAATAATAATAATAATAATAATAATAATAATAATAATAATAATAATAATAATAATAATAATAATAATAATAAAAGAAGAAGAAGAAGAAGAAGAAGAAGAAGAAGAAGAAGAAGAAGAAGAAAATATGTTATTGACGTGAATATGTTGTAAATATAAGTATTGCTTTTTTTTATAGCTTCAATCGACTATGTTAGTTTTTCCGATTGCTGGTAAGGGTCTGCGGAAAAAAATTAGAGAGTCCGTGGGAGTGAGATTATTTCCATCTCATAATTTATAATATAGTCTATATAATGATATGGACCACTTGTATATACTTACAGTATATTGTATGTTTATAACATAGATACAAGTTTGTAGTTTAATTGTTGTTAACATTGCTACCCACCTCTCAATTACTACTACTACGCACATACCAAATTTAGAAGTGTGAGATTCGTTCCTTGGCTTAAAAATAAAAGCTCTTAAGTAATGGTCTAGTGATTCTAGAGAAAGATGTTCGAAGGGAATGGTTTAAAGTGCGTGCTTATGTAGAGGAAATACTTTCTGTCTGCTGACAGACAACACATAACTCTGCCCCCCCCCCCTTCTCTGGAAGCCATAGGTGACATTTTTTTTTTTTAAACAGAATCAGCAGGAGGGAGAGGGGGATTTTTTTAAAAGTAATATAGGATGTAAATATTGAACAAGCGGCCAGATGCATATGTCATTTGGGAGTCTATCCACTGCGGCTTGTAATCTCCTCACCGACTGAGTGACATTTGTTTAATCTCGGCGCTGTGCTCGTGGTTTCGTGATTGATGGTGCCATCCAACGGATGAAGCTTCAATCACATTGTATGTAGTAGGGTTATACCACATGGGGAACATCAGTTTTTATATGCAGATGGAGAACACGCAATGCATTGACTGGCCACCTGGATTTTCTATTCAGCTAGATAAAGAGTGGATATTTTAAATTTCATTCAATTAATGTGACACCCAAAAACCACAGAAAAAAAGGTATTCCTATGGTATTATGTGAAATCTAAAATTTTATCTATGGTGATTTTCGTATTATAGTTAAGTCGCTTTAAAGATTTTGTTGCACAATACTAACATGAGCATAAAAATAACAGTTGCAGTAGTGTAGCTACAAACTGATCAAGGAGAAGGGGTAATTACACAAGCATATATATATATATATATATATATATATATATATATATATATATATATATATATATATATACAGGCTTGAAAAATCCTGGGAACCAGGTTGCCATGGTGACTGGAAATATGAATTTGGCGCCTAGCTAATTTCAGGCTAAAACAGGTATGAGACCGTATGACTAACTATTAAATTGATTGCCAGGCCGAAATTTTCGATTGCCTAGTCGTCCTTGGTTAATTACTTTAGTTTGACAATAAGCATATGTATGAATTACGTGTGCGCGCGAAAAATGGAACCAAACTCTCTGATCTAGCTACTGGGCTCAGATCTGAAAATTCGTGTCCTGCCCATATCGCATTATATTAAAGTCATTACCCTGGAAAGGTCAGAAGTAAAGGGTTTGAAGCCAATAACTGTCCAAATCAACACACACTGGCGCCCAAGGCTATATTTTAAAACCTTTCTTCCTCAGAGAAAATGTAATATGTGTTGTAAATTAGAATGATCAAATTGTCGTTGACAGTGGATTCGGTGTTCTGTTGCAGCTACACGAAATCTCATTTTTGTATTGTACGTTTATACGGCAGGACCGCTTGAAAAGAAAAAAAATCGTATTATAATGTGTATTTCAGATACGCCAACATCGGGAATTTCTAGCACAATAAATCAATTTACTCTAATATCTAAGTATCCCAGCCAAGTATGAGAGAGTAAAATATATGGCCCTAGGCTTCAGACTACTCACACAGCTGCTATTTCGGGCCTGAACGCTATCATCGGCAGTCATCTTTAGTTACACGGTATTGAAAATCTGATGAAATTTGCTAACAGATAGCGGAAAATGCTAAATTCACTTTCGCCACAGTCCATACAGATCAAACGCCGATCAGATTGTGCTCGTTCAACTGAGTAATGCGATATCAGTCCATCACTTCTCACACGTCAGTATTTCGGGTTTTCTGGACTGGAGTTTGATACCTCTTAATTCAGATAGCATCCCAATTGCCTGACGAAGGCGCGCGCGTTAACAACTCGGCTAACCAGAAACTCAGTATTTTATATATAGTTTATTTTTTAACATCCATTTTCTTGCGTAATGATTTCTGTTCGCAACTGAAGTTTATAAATTTTGATAATGTGCCTCAGAGAAAGAGATCGAAATGATGATGAACACGCATACAACTACATAGTATGTTGAAATCTGATGAAGGGTTACATGTAGAGCTTCTAGGAAATAAGTTTTCTTTATCGTGATTATACAATGTTCTTTTGGTAATAAATTGTGGCAGGGGGGAACATAGTCGGTGAATCAAACCCAGAACTTCCCGGCGTGCAAAACTGTCTCTGTCCGAGCTCGATCACCATAGACAATAGGCTGCTGGTCCGCCAAATTTCGTTCAGATCCGGTCAGTAGTTTGTGAGGAATAAAGTATCACATACAAATCGAGCGAAGCTGAACCGAGCCGAGGCTTATTCTGGCCGAGCTCGGCTTCCAAATATAGCGATCTTTATTTTTTAAATGATGAGCGTTCACCTCCGATGCTTGGGATTCCTGGTTCGATCCCAGCTCACGCTGTGTGGACCTTGTGGTGAACAAACACCGTGCTCGTGGGTTTTCTCGGGCTCTCCCGTTTCCTCCCATTTTCTTCATTCCCCATTTCATTCATTTCTCATCAATCACAATTTCCTTTAGCCTAGCCGGCATAAACGTGGGACATAAAACTGTAAGATTTCATTTTCATTTTTTCGGGTTTCGAGAGAGAGAGTCGAGAGCTTGTTTGAGCGATTGGCCGTAGAAATTCAAACTCCGATTAATGATAATTTCACATCCCTGTTTTATTGCAAGTGTCAGTGGGCAGGAGGACGTGGATCATGAGACGAGTTGATGACGATGGGTTTTGCTGAGTGGTGGGTTAGAGTGGGTGGTGGGTCAGTGGGCCATGGATCAAGTTTTCGTTGCTTCACCGAGAGGGAGGTCGAGCCAGGTCAGCCCCCTCGAGCTGCGCTACTGGTCAATGGTAATGTAATAGTTTGAAAAGGTTCTGCACTCACACTTGAATCAATTCATTAGATTTTATATATAGTCATAAATTAAAAGGTTCTTCCCCACTTCATCTTCGGTATACGTAATCATAGTTTCAAATCTTGATGGAAATAAAGCGTCACAGAAGTATTTCTGATTAGTGGTTCGGATTCCACTTTAATTACTGAGTCCTATTCTTCGTAACCTGAATATTGCTTGAGATTGTGAAGTCAATCAATAAAGGTGTTGCTTCCGTGAGAGAATGAATTGGGTACTTGGCCCGAAACGTTTCTTAGAATTAATAGTTCGTTTCATGTTTTGAGAACTAATTTATCCTAATAATAAACAGTAACATTAATAGATGTCGCTACCTTTGCTATCGCGTGCCTGCGTGACGCTAATAGATGTCACTACCTACTCCATCGCTTGCCTATAGAACGAAATCCTTGAATAGCTGCATAAATATAGTGGAGCTTAGGGTGTTTGGTAAACAAACAAACGAACAAAAAACGTTGAATGTAAACATTTAAAGCTTTCAATTTATGCACGATTTTAACGTATAATGTACAGTGGACTGAAAGCTTGGACGGAACAATTAGTATTGTGTAAAAGAGTCAACCTAGCTAAGGAATCCCAAACTTTTAGTTATGTGGGGCTATATTAAAGAAAAAAGCCTGTCTTATCAGAATTGTTAAAGTAATTAATTGAATTTAGAATAGGGCCGATAAAAATAAAGAATCGTCTCAGTTGTTGCTTGTTTTTTCTGTGAAAACTTCACAAAGTGAACAACAAAATAGTTGTTAAACAAACAAACTAGTTTTCTGGTCGGGCTGCAACTTTTGTTCTCAGTTATAAGACTACACCAGGACTACACTGCTTTGCATGCACACATGCTGGCATCGAGAAGCAAACTTTAAAGGGACTATAAAGTTTATGGAGATTATCCCTCATCCTTAGTCCAAATAATATGTAGCACTTTTTGAAGGGGGGGGGGGGTGGAGAGAGAAGTGTTCCAAATAAATAGAATATTCGAGAAGGGGCAGGATGTTCGACTTAAGTTTTCCCTAATTGTGACATATAATATATAATTTTTTCTTCACTTTTTCGTTAGCTGC
Source organism: Thermobia domestica (assembly GCF_964235325.1). Classification (NCBI taxonomy): domain Eukaryota; kingdom Metazoa; phylum Arthropoda; class Insecta; order Zygentoma; family Lepismatidae; genus Thermobia; species Thermobia domestica. The sequence continues at coordinate 96,728,477 of NC_137467.1, forward strand.
ATATATGTAACGCGAGTTTTGCTAGTGTTTTTAAATACGTTGTAGTTATTTTGTATCCTATTCAATTCTGGATATGGCCAAACTATCCGGATGACGAATGTTGAATGACAGTTCGCGTCCACATGACAGACTATATGCATATTTGTAACATATGGATTTGATCCAGCTTTCGATGTGGGCATGACCGACAATCTCTATTTAGATACAGTATTTCACTGGACGGTGTGTGCCGATGGACTGCTGTGTCACTTGGGAAAGAAAGTGATCAAGCATTTCATGTATGTGAGAGTGTATTTCTTCTGAAAATTTGACAGGGGAGCAATGTACTGCAATGTTTCTATGCAAAATCAATATTGGGAATCCTAGTTTCGTGTCCCGTGTTACGGGTGTTGAACACCTGGGTTATTTTATTTTATTTTTTTTCATTTTTTCGTTGAGATGAATGCTGATTTTACTGTATTTTTCTTCCAATTACTTACATGATCTTCGCTTTGTAAAAATTGCGTACTACGGTATGTAACATCAGTTTATCTATACAAAGGAAGGCACATTTAACTGGACTTCAGTAAGTCAGTAAAATTAAACAATTAAAATTCCTGTTCATTTTCCCACTTATACATCTATAGGATAAAAATGAAAATTAAGTGCCATTTTTCAGTTTAACGTCTCACGATTATGCCTGTATGAAGATGGAGATTATGCCTAAGGGAGATGGATGATTAAGGCAAGTGAATGATGGTAGAATAATTGTTGGAATGAAAATTGGGAGGAAACGGGAGTACCCTAAAAAACACACAGATACTGTGTTGTCCACTACAAACTTGGCCATAGATCGAACCAGGGGCCCCACGCACCAGAGGTAAGCGAATAGGCTAAAAAAAATACATGGCCTTCAACAATATTAAGAATAAAGATAAAATCATGGTTTTATCATTTATTGTTATCTTTTATATGTGTTTTCCCTCTTTCACTTTGTGTTTCAACTATTTTCTGATACATTTTTAAACACATGCTTCTACCCCACACACAGACTTGTATTTGTTTTAATTTCGTGGTAAATGTGGTGTGGTGCCATTTAGCTATGAACTTTTCGGTAATTTTTTAGTTATTTGTTTTTCTTTCTTTCTTTCTTTCGAGTGTACTTGCTTGCTGCTGCCCGAGAATTGCACAAATAGTTTTTCCTGTCAAGTAAAGTAATCTTTAAAACGAACGGGATCCTTTGTATCTTCTGTCTCAGTTCTTCGTCAATAACTGTCGACTCTTGCTGTAACTTTTGATTTCGGAAAGCTTCTGGTTATCAAACATATTTTTTCAACATAATGCAAGACGATTTTTTTCTTCTTTTAAATTCTTGTACTGTGGCCCCCGAAAAGAATTGCATGAGTCACGGAGAGAAGGTATCGATGTAGGCGTGTGAAAATTCGAGCTCCTCTTCAGTTGCTTTTGCCTTTTCTGTCTTCTGGAAAGGAAAAGGAACAAAAGGCGAAAGGAGCATCGAGACGCTCTAATGCGTTCGTCGATTTACTCAGCGAGAGAGTATGCCACACACATACACCATGTGAGACGCTTCATCGCCGACAAACAACACCGGCGAGAATTTGATTTTCTGAAGACAATGTTCTTTATCTTTTGACTTTTCCACGTTCTGCTTTTTTACAATCTTCTTTTCTTAAATCGATAGCATGATAAACGTAAGAATTTTTGTTTAAGAGCTGTTTTAAATATGGGCTGTCACTTACGTATACATTTTCCCTTTTGACAAAGGCGTTTCTCAAATTGTGTCTCAGGAATAGCTTAAGGATGAGTGAGAAGATTTTAAAACCAGTCAAAAAAGAAGGGAATAAAAAGAATGTAGCCATCTTACACTAACTTACACTCCGGAATGCCTACTTATTTCACAATGCAATACATGTAATAATTGGCAAATTCTTTTTGCTGATTTTATATATATATATATATATATATATATATATATATATATATATATATATATATATATGTATTAAACTATGATTGTATTCTTCAGTGTGATCGTTTAAATCTCCTTAATACGATATAGTAATTTCGTGCAGCAATAGAAATGAGTTTCAAGAGGTTACATTGAAACTAAATATTTACTAAAGTACGTTAAGATTGTGTAATCACTATATTAACATTACCATATATCAAAAAAAGAAAATGAACCATTATCGGGATCCAGCGTAATAACAGAACATTAAACATTAAACTATGACAGTACCAAAAATGAGATTGTTTTCGTCAATCCATTTTAAAGTTAATTACTATTTCACAATTCATAATTAAATACTGTATACATTTTAAGCCATCTATTATTATCTATCTATCTATATATGTATCGATATAAAGTTGAGAGGATTATATATATATATATATATATATATATATATATATATATATATATATATATATATATATATATATATATATATATATATATATATACCGTATTTTACGGGCTATAAAACGCACTTGTTTCTTCGAGAAATAACCTCGAAAATTCAGGTGCGTCTTACACTCGAAATTAATATAAAAATATCCAGCGTTTGATTTTAAATTCCCGCCAGTCTTAAAAATGGCCATATATTTGGTGCCGTGGGAAACCCATCTCTGTCTAAAACATTGGATTCAACTGGCAGCAGCACTGCATCGATGGAACGAACATGATTTGCGGGGATTCACAAGCTTTTCTCCCTTCCGCCCCACCATCTAATAATAAAAATGGTAAAAATGTTACAGTATTTTTAAAAAATACGCTTAAGGTGTGTGTTATAGTCTGTAAAATACGGTATGATATTAAAGCTCAGTGGATTTAGTTCAAGTACTCGAAAGGAGATAATGCTACGCTGAGATTTTAATTGAAAGTTTAGAATTCGATTTTTCAAATGCATTCATTTATGATTATATGAACCTTGGTGACATAGGTTCGTGTTCTGTACCTTAAATAATTGGTATATTCTTGAACATTTCAGTAATAAGCAGAGCAAGTGATAAAATTATATCATCATCTTGTAAAGTACAAGATCATACATAAAAATACATGTCTAATTGTGAAGATTATTGTATTTTATTTCTTTAACTCAGTAGAGATGATGAAATGTCATATTTATTCAGAATAAGCTTGGAAATTTCGAGTAGATTGTACTCTCCACACTAGACTTACCATTGTTGAAATATCGTACTAAAAGACAGTGGCAAAATGGAGCTGTGCCTCAGTAGTAGGGTGACAACATAACTTTTTTTAAACATTAGAATCTGTTTCTTAGAAGTATTTAAATATTGCGTAGTAGTTTCTTCAATTTATTAATAGTGTGTATCAATAGCAGTATGTAAATAGCATCCATGGTTATATGTAATGATACAAGTTCTTTCATGATGATGCATACGTAGATTGTTCTTAATGCATTTGTAATCATAATACTTATATTTACAATAAAGATTAATTATGTGCATCCAGTGTCTTTAACAAGTTATTGCAGCCGTCTATTTTGTAGATTCTCTGTTATCTCCACTGTTGAGTATTTACCTTAAAATGAAATGTATTTATTGTATTACAGAACCGGTGCCACGGTGGCTTAGTGGTAGAGCGTTTACCTCTGGTGCGTGGGGTCCCTGCTTTCAATCTCAGCTCGCGCCAAGTGGAGTTGTGGTGGGCAAAGACCGTGTGTGTGGGTTTTCTTTTTGTTCTCCCGTTTTCTCCCACTTTATTCATTCCACCATTGCATTCATTTCTCATAATCACCGTCTGCTATAGCTTAGCCGGCATAAATGTGGGATGTAAAACTAAAAGATTTCATTTTTTGCATTACAAAATTAGCTTAAAATTTAATTTCATTTAGTCCTTCGAAAAACAGTAAAAATAATCATTAAGAGTGCGAAGGTGATTATTATTATTATTATTATTATTATTATTATTATTATTATTATTATTATTATTATTATTATTATTATTATTATTGAGCTACGTTGTCTTATTTATTTAACTTTATTCTCTATCATGTATAGATAGAGGTCTGCTTGTATATACAATATCACATCCACATTCATACCGCATCTGCAACGCGTGTTTTCCGCATTCGCAATATATCTTTGTCTGCGTTCGCAGACAATCGGATAACAAGTATATACATGTAGTTTGCTGTACGTTAATTATAATTTTGGTAAATCCATTAATCATAAATTATGAATCAGAAGTTATAAATACTGGCTTTTCAGATCATGAAGCGCAAATTGTAAAAATGAACCTTTTAAAACAAACACCTCCAATTATAGCAAAAACAAATGAAACGTATATAACAGTGTGTTTTAGTTTTTTTAAAAAAATAGTTACTTTACTTATTTGCTTAGTTTGGAGGCATGGGGTAATATTTATAAGCTAACCAACGTGTATGTTGTGTATGAGAAAATACACGATACTATAAAACATAGTTTTGAAATATCATTTCCCTGGTCAAAACAAAGTAAAATAAAATGGATTACACCTGAAATCTCAAAATCAAATACATTAAATATACAACTATATAAAATTAGAAATCGTTGCCGTACTAGGACGAATGAATTTAACTACCGGTACTGACAACACAAAAATGGTTATAAAAATTGTTGAAGATAGTGAAACAAAATTATAATAGTAGGAAGATTGTTCCGTCAGACAATAAAACATTGACAGTGCGGAAAATAATTAAAGAAGAGCATGTAAACGCATAGTACCCAGATAAGTAGCCTAATTTATGAGAGCGTATATTTGACAAAACCAAAGGACATGGCAACATTATTTAATAAGTATTACACAAATGTAGGACAAACTCTTATTAGAACCAAGGAAAATAGTAACATTAACTTAATAGAATTATTTTTTTGTTTGTTTTATTGTCATCCATTATCATGTACTCTATTGATACTAATTTATATGGGATAGTGGTGGTTCAGCGCTTGCGTCTGGTACGTGGGCAGTAACATTCGCAGGAATTTATTTCGGGAGGGGTCTAAACTCAATATGAGGGTATTTTATATTAAAATTCCTAAAATTTCCCCCAAAATTAGGCTAAATTTATACAAAAGTCGAAATTTCGTTGGGGGGTCCGGACCTCCAGGACCTACCCCTTGCGTACGTCCCTGTACGTGGGTGTTATTGAGATTCACCCGTTTCCTCCCATTTTCTTCATTCTATCATTATCATGCATTTCAATCTCACCGTCTCCCTTAGCTCGATGCATCCGTAAACGTGGGACGTTATTAAAAAAAATAGTAATTTTGTAACTCCGGATCATGTGTTCCAGTAGTCATAAAATGTTTTCCTTTATTTATTTGATCGTATGTAAAAGCTCGCATTTACTAAGAATTGAATATGCGCAAAATGTTTTTTTCTAGAACATTACATTTTCAACAGTACTTCAATAATAAGGAATCTGCAGATTGCGTTGCCAGTCAGTAGTGATACTCGTATATTACATGAACCGAGAACTGAACATTGAATTTCCCTCATGGAACATTAAATTTTAAGTTTTTAATTGAATTAATTTCGCTTCATAGTAAGATTTGAATCGAAGTCAAGTGCCCTCGAGGAATACTTTCAAGAAGGTTCTCGATTTATAGATCTTCAACATTTTACATCTGTTATGTATTATGATATTCAAGTAAATGGCTTTGATTGTAGTATAATTGTGAGAATAGTTGAAAATTGTAATTCTGATATGTATACGTGCAGTATAGTTGGAATTCCAGTACACTTGAAAACATTGTAGCATTTTATATTTCTCTTCCTCCTCCACCCTGACTACATCCATGTCTCGTCTTATAGTGAACATTGGATTGGAATGGAGTGCTGTGCGTAAAATGGTTGATTGGTAGTAGTAGTAGCAGCATTTTTTTAAATCGTTCGATGCAGGCCTAAGTGTTTGCTGTTAGAAGAGCTCCTATTGTACACTTTGGTGGAGTTCGAGTACCAGCCGACAAATGACCCGAGCATCCACTTTATCCCATAATGTTTGCCTAACCTCTATTTTATCTTCCATTCTCCTCTTGATCCTTTCATTTTGTTCAGCTCAACTTCTTTTTTTCTAGTTCAGACCGTCCGCAGTCCGCTCCCTACATACATATACATACAAACACATTTTGAGCTTAATGTTAAGTGTGTTTGCTGCCCGTAAATTGTATTCACTACGGTTTTTTCCTCTTTCTCTCTCTCTCTCTCTCTATCTCACGAATATACACATACGTGTAGTTAGTATTCTCTGTAATTCAGTGTCAACCTCGAATAGGCAGAATGATCAGGTCGAAAGAATGAATTAGCATTATCTTAACAATTAGATAAACAAACGTAATTTTGTCTAACAGGAAAATGTATTATCTTTAGCAAAATAGTGTGAGTTCATACGTATACCAGTATTATGAACATAATTCATTGGTATTTTAAGTCAACATAATAATAATAATAATAATAATAATAATAATAATAATAATAATAATAATAATAATAATAGCGGGCTATTTTCTGAGAAGTATATTTCGAACAAAAATTAGAATTTCGATCGGTAGTATGGAATAGCATTTCTAAAACTTTGACAAACAAAATAGAATCTATGGAGAAGGAATTTTATCAAACTATTATGTTTCGAATTGAAAATGAACGATTACTCACATAGTTATGAGTACTGGAATGATTTTTGAGGTGAAGATAAGCTTTTGATGAAACTTCAATGCAAAATATCCTGGTTTATATAGCCTACAGTATATATGTGAGTACTGCTAAAGTAACATTGATCTGAAAGTGCCAAATTACAGTTTAAGAATTTGTATAAGCTGAATCACTTTATATAAGAAACGTGAAACGTTTAAAAGCTGACAGATTCTTTAAATTGATGAATTTAGACCAACTGTATTAAACAAGTAAAATTTTATGTGATCTTAACTGTTTTAAATGATGACTTGAGCAACTTTCAGCTGAAACGTAATTTTAAGACTGCTATTCTCTCTTTTTCTCTCTCTCTCTCGTGGTAGAGCGTTCACCTCTGGTGCATGGGGTCATGGGTTCAATCCCAGCTCCCACCAAGTGAACTTTGTGGCAGACAAACACCGTGTGCGTGGGTTTCCTCGGGGTTTTCTCGTTTCATCCTACTTTCTTCATTCCACCGTTTCATTCATTTGTCATCATCACCGTCTCCTTTAGCCTAGCCGGCGTAATCGTGGGACGTACAACTCAAAGATTTCATTTATTTCTCTCTCTATCTCTCTCTCTAAAAAATAAAACTAAATTCTTGGATATTTTGATGAAACTTGGATATGTTAACAACGTGACGAGGGAATTATTCTGATTAATTGAATTTTATCTACACGATGTTTTGTTATCCACTGAAGCCACTAATCCCAGGTGAGGGTTAGCTTGGCCTAGGTGTAGAAACGCTTGACTCGTTACAGCATTTCACTCGCTTAAAAAAAAAAGTGTAACAGCTTCTTTTAGGCCAATCATCCTGAGTAAGGTTTTCCAGGGTTTTCGTTATTCGTACCAGGCAAATACCGGAATAGTACATTCATGTCCAAAATTATTGTCGCATATCTATAAATATGTTGTTGTAGGAATATAATTTGATAACGAATTCGCCCGGTATTTCTTAAAATGTTAGTATGTGTATAACTGGCAAAGACATGTATGGGGAAAATTTCATGTCAAAAGAGCAGTAAATAAGAATAATAAAACGAAAATAAAACTTTCTTGTCCATTTAGCAACATTTTGTTTTACTCATTCTAATTTTCGTATTTATATTATAATAATTCTTTTCCTACGAACTTTGCAACAAATATATATTGCCCGATTATACACTTGGTATCAGTATTAAAAGTATCCTGCAAAAGTATTATCAAATTATATTCTTACAAGAAAACAGTTATAGATATGCGACAATCATTTTGGACATGAGTGTACCTAACGTAAGGATCCCAGGCCGCTTCCTTCCTTCTCCATTCCTTTCTTCCTCCCCGATTCCCCAGACAGTGTGTGTACACCAAGGGACGTCATCCTTCATACGTGATGGGCTAACATGGCCAGAGCTGCCGTAAGCCCAAAATTCTAATTCCTAATTCTAATCGTTACAGCATTCATTTCCAAGTGTCCGATCTGTAACGTACGAGTGCATTTTACGGCCAGAAAAATCGCAATGAGGAACGCGTCGAGTGAAGGAGGCAAGGGAATGAAGTAAGAGAATAGAATAAAAACTATGTTGGCAGTGTATCCAGGAGCACTATACCTGCGGAACCATCAGGATAAGGTTTCTTGCGTACTCCTTCCATACTTTGAATTGTTTAGTGAGAAAGTGCAGGAAACTGTGATTTAGAGAACATTTGGTTGAAAATGATTGCTCGAGTGTTAAGAAACTAGATGATTGATAACGGACGGCAGTGTTAACTGGAGCTATTTAAATTTGATTATAGAAATGTTTGAAGAACTCTTTAAAGAACTACCTGAAATATTTGGTGGATATAAGTATTAAATTTCAAGTGATAAGTAAACAAATGATATTTGCCTAAGAGACTGAAAATTGAGCTTGTGATACAGCTTATGCTGTATGTTGTATTCAATTCAAAGTACTGATATATATATATATATATATATATATATATATATATATATATATATATATATATATATATATATATATAACTATAAATATATCGGAAGTTTAAAAAAATTAGAAAATTTCGAAATCGAATCTTTTTTAATTTTTACAATTGCATCTTCCGCTGTAGAAGATTTGCCAATTTCTTTGACTTTGTACAGAACGACATTATAAGCCAGTAGGGAAATGAAAGAACCAAGTGTATTGTTAACCGAAGCCCTGAGTTCAGTCTACCTGACTTGTCTTATTGGAAAACGATAGGAAAAGGTTTGGAACGCCGCATCAGTCCATGACACGTCCAGCCTTGGAAAGAAAGCATTAAGTATGAAAGAGATCGGAGGCTTTCCGAATACTAAAGTGAGTTGGCTTTGGTGCTAGGCATGCTTGCATCCAATGACAGCGGATGCATTATGTATGTCATGCCGTCGCACCTCAAATACCCCAGTGAATCTTAGGAAGACGTTTCTTGTATAGCAGACAAAGGTAATCGAAGAGAGCAGAACATTCCGAAGTGTCTGAAATGGTAGTGAGAAAGAATTTTTGTCGAGAAACTATACGTCACGCCAATAATAATGACTTACTATCTCGTATATTATAAACAGTTCTTTGTATTTAAGAGTTCGAGTGATAATGTTTGGTATAGAATTTTAAGTGTGGCTTGGTCAATCGTCACATTAATTATAATCAACGTTTTTATTGTAAGAGCATACCGATTTATGATTGACTGCATTTCGACATATCATCTGTGTCTATATGAATGCTTAAAAGTGTCTAATAAAATCAAGTTGTTATCTTTAATTATCGGACCAGGGCCTTCATTGGAATTCAAGGATAGTTATATGTAGTCTGCCTTAATGAAGATACCCACGAATGTTCCACGGTTATCCTCATCAACATTGATTTTTACGAATGTATTTTTACTTTCGGTGCAAATGGCGGATAAAATTGCTGATATTCGTGTAAAGATAAAACTTTCTTTGAACATTTAATTATTGATGTCTTGTATTAAAGTTTGATGATCAGTTTGAAGCTAAAAGCCATTAAAGCAAAATTCTGTTTCGCTAATTTCTTTTAAAGCCCTATGATAGAGTAAATATAAAATGCTAATGTGTTTTATGTGAGTTCGTTTGAGGGTGCTTATTCTTCTTTTTCAACCTTTTAACTCCATTTCATTATTCCGTTCTGAATAAAGCCTAAGTAATGTGAATCGTGTCTAAGTAATGAGGTATAAATAATTAAAATAGATAAATAAATAAATAAAAGTAGCAGCATTAAGACTAATTGAGGGATTTGGTATTACCAAGGTTTCTTTTTTTGTCAGAAACCTGTATTTGAAGAGACTTCAAGGTAGCATGTATTTTTTCAATTAATTTTATAATTTGTGATTAATTCTTTTTTTATTATTATTATTTTACGCGTTTTTAGTGTAGTTGACTTCAATAGGAACAGATTGTATTTAGTGTTTATTGATACACTAAATTGATTCACTTGAATTTTATTGATACATAATTTTTACAAAATTATAAGGGAGGTATTTGTAGTTGTGTGTATTTGTTATCTCATTTATTGTAAATGCGGGATAGACATACTTTTGGGATCTGATGCAGTATTTCCTATTGGCACAGACCTTTATTTATAACCTACATCACTTTTCCATTCCAAGGGTCGTAGAGGACTCAGCGGTATATATGTAATCACACTTACATTCCGATAATGGCTCGGTAGTAGAGCGCTCACCTCTTGTGCAAGTGGTCCCTGGTTTGATTCCAAGCTATGCAAGTTCGTGGTGGACAGAATCGTACTCGTGGGTTTCCTCGTGGCTCTCCTATTTCCTTCTAAATGGGCATTCCATTAACTATTTCACAATCATCTGCTCTCTTTAATCATCCCTCTCTTTTAGCCTAGAGGACATAATCCCAGGACGTAAAACTAGAAATTTAATTTTCATGGACCTTATCTATTACCGAAAAAAAGAGCTGGCATTTCAGCTAGTTATACGAAATAAAATATATAGTGCCTTACTATTATGTAGATGCCAAAAATATCGTATTACCACTCTCTTTATGCAATTTAGGTTATTGATTAGGTCATGTGATATAACTTCGTTATATAAATAGAAGTTTTCATCATACCATAAATATTGTTACTTGATCTCTCACTTAGTTTCTTTTCTCACAATAAATGTTTTAATACATGATTCAAATATCTCGTAGTATTATATATATTGGCAGTAATTAATACAAGCTCAGGACTCTGGAGAAGAAACTCTTGCGAAAAACATTTATTATAACTTGGAAAATAATAATAGCAGTATATCCATTTTTATATGTTTTTCTTTAGCTGACAATGATTCGTACATGTCCTAGTTCAACTTTGGCCTCAAATGTTACAACCTGAATTGACTCATATTCCGACGCCATAGAATGATGACATTTTGCGCAGTGATGTGAATCGGGTGACAAAACGATATTCCATTTTACTTTCATACATTTCGATATATTTATATATTTCTACTAAGTTATTTGTCTTTACTAACTTATATTCCGTTATGCAATCAAAATTCTCTGGAGTTGGAATGTACAGTATAACATACAGAAGATGTTCGTAAATTACGTTTCAGGTTATGAAGGTAGGATAGATTTCAATTTGGCTTGTGTTGAGTTTAGCGTCCCTTTCAGCAGCGAGGCTATATGAGACATGAACCTGTATCTTAACGTTGGAACTCTCACCGGCAATCCAACCCGGGTTCCCGCACCTAAGGCATGTACGCTAACGCTAAACAAATTTAAAATTTTCGAAGCAATGTATAAGTTCTGTATCTCATTTTGGATAGGGTAGATAATTATTATTTCTATGTTATTATGTTTTATTATGTAGAATGGAAACAACAAAAATTAGCATTTGTATGTCACAAAAAATTGTGATAATGGAACGCAAAGAACACGTAATGCTGTTTTGTTTTTTAATTTTGTCCCATAGATTAACCTAGTAGCTCGTTTAAAATACGTCCTTATAGAGCTTTTTATTAAGTGCTGAACCCTTAACGCCATCACAAAACGGAGAATTGAAATTATGCAGTCTATGAAGACGAAGAAAATCTTTGTTTTTACCATAAAGACACAATATGTTAATTTCACAAAAGTGTTCCTTTCCTAGCTATTATTGTAGCCAAATCCTACTTGGATTCAGTTCATTTTTCGATATTTCTAAAAATTTTTAACTAAACACTACTTTTCTTTATTTTCAATAGAAAGCGATAGGAGGCATAGCAAAAAGAATTTATAGTTTTTGGAACAATACTATTTAACAAGTAGATGCATCATTTATGAAATTCTCATCAGAACTTGAAGCAACTGTAAAAAGATACCTGGTAGAAGGTCAAAAAAGAGAGACTACTTAAGTCCCGTGTTCTTGCTAGTGATCTTGTTTCCGAAACGAAAGATGGGATCTCGTATCTCGAAATATCATTAAGACGCTTTATTTCCAAATGAAATATAATGTGAAAGTACACAATGCATATCTTTGTCATCAATTCTAAGTGTAACGGCTTCAATAATAAGGTGTATAGTTTGTAGTGGGTCGGTTTATATTGGGAATCTAAAACACACGTAAAGAGGAAAGATTTGATTTTCGAGCAAAGGGATATTTATTGTTAAAGTTTACTAGCATATGTATCTGATATGGAAAAAGGAAAGACAAAGTTATCCTTTTTCTTTGTGTGTAAAAGTAGCTTACTTCGTTGTAAATTATCTTACAACAAAGCTTACTTCGTTGTAATAATAAGTATTTTTATAAGTATATAAGTATTTTATACATCACATTTTATTTTGCGATGCGGTACTCTTTTATATATAAATCGTACGAAAAAGTAAATGATCTTTGTAGAGAAATCTACTTATGAATAAGTAAATAAAAAAAAAAGGAGTGTTCTTATTCTTTTCTTTTTAGTCATGCATAAATAATTATTTTTAAAAGGAATTTTCTTAATGGAGGGTTTTTTTTTAACTTTGTAGTACGATTTATTATTTTTTCTAAAGGAAGCTTGCTTTTTAAAAATATTTTATTATTTATATTATCGTCTATAACTGTTATATTAGAATGTCACCAATTAAATTAAGTATGGTTGTAGATACTTCAAATCATAACGCCCATTACTTAATTTCTAATATTTCTTTTTCTTTTTTTCTTAGGAAATATTCGAACAATGGCCATTCTAGATCGAGAAAGTAAACAGCATTATTGGATCACTGTATTTGCCCAAGATCATGGGGTAGTTCCGTTACATTCCCGATTGGAGGTAAGAATTTTTTGACCTTTATCTATATCTATCTTTATTATTATTATTATTATTATTATTATTATTATTATTATTATTATTATTATTATTATTATTATTATTATTATTATTAATAATAATAATAATAATATAATTTACATAGAAGGGAATCACTTAGAGCTCCGAAATGTTGTACTGAGATATATAGGTTTTTACAAGATCTAATCGAGTACGAAATCTTCCTTTCAGATTTATGCTTGGAAGGTTTGGGGATCAAAATTTATGAATATTTCTGATTGTTTCTAGAACACTTTGCATGCATACAAGGAACATTATTATTTATTTTGCGGGTTTACATAAGAGCATAGAATAAATACACGGGCAATGGAATGGTTGTGGAAACATTTCTTTAAGGACATTCTTCTTCCTCTCTTTTTATCCAGAGTCTTAGTTAAGACCCAGCAACACCGCGTTCTTACAGCTAGTACAGATATATAAAAATAGTGTGTGTGTTATCAGATTTTCGCATAGATATAAAAGAGTCACCTAAAACGACTAAATTTTCCCTTTGAAGGGAGAAATAGAACTAGGTTGAGTAAATCAGGGATCCGGAATCGACTCCCACTACTGGTTTATGAAAAAAATCCTCTAACAACAACAGTATTTACAGAAATATTACAGTACAATTTTCACCTATGTAAGGTAGAAAAGGGTAGCCCAAGACCTTGCAGCCTTGAGACAGGATCTCTACAGAGCTCCGGACAAGCTAGGTAGAATGATGTAGGAAACCCCAATGCTCCGCAGCAAGCAGTGGGGGAGTTAAGAGTCACAGAGCCCCGAAGCTAAGCAACTGAGGTTAGGATCCCGACAGAGCTCCGAGCAATCTAAACCAGGTGGAAGAGAAACCAAGAGTCCCGCAGCAGACTAGAGGCTTTAAGGTTGGGTTTTCTCCTTGAGCTCCAGGCAAGCTAGAAAATGAAAGACCAATCAAAGACTGGTGACTGCCTGAGGAATCCTCTTCATTATATAGACGCTAAGAGCGGCGGTAGCTCCCATGTCATCATGTGACTAGTAGGTGATGCTTGTGGTCCGTCGTCTGCTTCTTGTAGTTATCCAACGTGAAGTGTAGTACTCCAACGTAAATGATAAGAGAGTAAAATTACTTTTTGTATCTAAAAAGAGCAAAGTATTATTTCAAATCAACTAGAGTTAATCAATGAAGGCCGATACTACTCTTTCCACAGCGAACCTTTATTTGGTTTATACTTCAACGACAAGCCGATAAACTTCCTCTATTGCACTAAGCATTCCAGTAACGTAAGCCACCTTGGCATTACATTAAACCTAAAATATAAATCGTCACTCTAGTCTCATCTACCTAAATATAAATATCTTAAGCCACTTATGGCTCCAATCAAACACATAAACAACTACAGCCACTTATGGCTCTTATTCCACATATAAATAACTTCAGCCACTTATGGCTCAATTTGTGACATCAATTCAATTACACATATAAACAATCACCTAGTTACCCTTTTTATTTTCTAAACCTAATTACGTTCTTCCTTTGTTTACACTATCTATATACTAACTTTTAACACTTCTCACTCCCAACAGTAAATACATGTGGTTGATGTTTACAAACACTAGAACGTGATACATTACGATATATATATATATATAGTGAACTATAGCGCATGTGAGGTAGCCAGCCGACACAACTCAGCTGTGTTGTTTATTATTACTCATTTCTTCACTTTGCCCCCGCCAAGTGAATTTTGTGGTGGACAAACACCGTGTGCGTGTGTTTCTTCGGGGTTCTCCCGTTTCCTCCCACTTTTTTCATTCCACCATTTCATTCATTACTCATCATCACCGTCTCCTTTAGCCTAATCGTCATTACCGTGAGACGTAAAACTCAAAGATTTCATTTCACTTTCAGAGATTTTGTATTAGCGATTATTCTTCTGGTGTGCTAAACGGGCACTTTTGCTAGTAATAAATGAATAACTTGTACTTAATAGTTTAAGTGGTTTTGGATCAGTGACGACGCCAGCTTTAAGTCCTTAGGGGGGCAAAGGAGAGGTAGATACATTTTCAGGGGGCGGCTATTTGCCATACCAAATATGACATATTTATTACGTTTGACGTATTTTACATTACATTATGTAATTTCGTTGCTGTTTTTATATTAGACCTATATGACTATAAATTAAACTTATTTCAGGTAAAATTTGTAACTAACAAATAAGTAACGTCTGCATATGAAATATTTTTCAATGAAACTTTTGAAGCCTAAACATAAATTGAATTACTTTCGCGTATGCTACGAGTAACACACAGAGAATTTACGAGAAGTTGCTGAAAATGTCCTAGTCCAATCCAGAAGGAGTGTAGGTCTAGGTAGAAAAATGAAACCGTAGTTTAGAAAAACATATCTCTGTATGTACAAATACAAATTTTCATATTAATAATGAAATTCTTATTGTTTCTCAGGCCTCTGAAGTGGTTACGTGTGTCCAAGCAGCGAATTTCACGAACATCCAGACACTAACTGTTACAACAATTTTGTTCCACCAAGGAAAGTCACCGAAGTAAATTAATTAGGAAATCAGTGAAACACCATGGGACTCTGCTCCGTTATATACAGTGGTGAAGAAGTAAGTGGCTTAGTATAAACGTGGCGATTTCTCAACAAATTATGCTTTACATCCAGGATGATTAAAAGCAATGACTCTTCCCGAAATCATGGATGCAATTTGTGACATTATTCCTGAAAATTGCAGCATTTCAGCCAGTGGTGGATATAGCCCGGGCTCAAGGGCCTAGACCACCCCAGTTTTTGAGTGACAAAAATAATTTAAGCTATTTATATAGTTTTTAAAGTGTATAGTAAACTCACGATATACATATTATAGTCTGAGGTCTGGCTGCACCCCGCTTTCTCAGTTTTCACCTTCTCAGCAAAACTTGTGTCAGAGATACTGGGCATTTCTTTGGAACTCGTCGGTAGCATAATTCAGAATGGCTTGGGTATGCTCAAGTTCTCGACATAATGGGTTCACAAAATATCTGTCAGGAGAATAAAAGAGTGACGGGTAAGAGAAGTCTTCTTCCAACTTGACCGTAATGCTGATCAATTTCGCTCACGAAAAGTAACCATAGATGAAATATGGTTGTACCACTATGATCCTGAATCGAAACAACAGTCAATGGAGTAGTAGCACTCATTTCTTCATCGCCCCAAGAAGTTCAAGACACAGAAGTGGGTTGAGAAACTGTTTACAACATTCTTCTGGGATAAGTGTGGAGTCGTACTCATAGACTACCTCCGCAACGGTCGAATATTTAATCCAGAATCTCTACATTACTTACAAAGCTGAAAGAAAAATGCGAACTTCAACGCCGTGGAAAATGAAAAGAAAGGAATTCTGTTTTTTCAGAAGAATACATCTGTCCATCAAGCCCCTGCGAACACAACTGACATTGCATAATCTAGGATTTCAATTTCTAGATCATTATTATTCCGCAGATTTAGCTCCGTCTAACTATTACGTGTACTTATTTCCCAAGCTTAAATAACACTTGAAAGAACGCCAATTTTAGATCTGTTAGGAGTGGTGCGAGGAAATCTTCAGATTTTTTAACTTTTCTGCAAAAACTGGAGCACTGCACAAGGTAGTATATTGACTCTCGGGGAAAGTGTAGAAGAAGTAAAACTTTACCATTCCACGTGCACTCCTTCTGGGTTGGGCTACGAATTTTATAACAGTCCCTAGTTAATATGGTAGACGTCACGTCAGTAATTTGAAACAAAATAAGTAAGGGAGCACTAGTGTAAACCAATTACTAACTAAAGATCAGCACTCTGACAATACGTTTTATTGGGAATCAATTTAATTCCATAAATTTATTATCATCATTTGCAGGAAGGGAAGACACAACTGTTTTTACCCCCTTCAAAAAATTAAGCCCTGGTAGTTGCAAATGAAGCTGTTATAAGCACATCCTCTGAATATTAAAAGCCGAAAATAATGTTTCAGAAAAAGAAGTATAGAACCTTTAAATAAAACAAAATATGAAACTGAAAAGTTCAAACCTGGATAAATAGAAACAAGTTACGTAACTGGTTTTACCTTTCTTTTGTTTCCAATCGAAGTTGATCCAATGAGAAGAAAACAAGTCGACAAAATCTACTATTGTTCGCTAGGCACAATAATTAAAAATCATAAGAAGTATAACTAAAATTTACCTCAAAAGGCGCTAAATTAGAAAACAGAAATACTCAGACGCTCAAAGAAGAAAGCTTGAGGACTTATCTGCCACATAGTAAATGCATGGAAAGTAGACTACAATTTGATAATGAGCTTGATTATGATACTGATATAAAATACTACATGTAGAATGTTTAAAGATTGCAGGAGTCTGGGGGGCAGTCAGGGGGGCAGAAATAGCTACTAGGGGGGCGCTCGCCCCCCTTGCCCCCCTCTAGCGTTGTCACTGTTTTGGATATTTCTGAAACTTGAGAGTATGTTATTTACTTATTATCTAACATTATCTAAGGAGTAAGTTTTTGCTTAATTGAACTGTATTTTTAATAGATACACCGGCATCTAAACTGTCTGACTACCAGAACTAAATTTAAAACATTTCTAACAAATATAAATCGAATATAAGATAAGCGATAGAATAGTACACGGAGAGTCCATAAAAATTTGAAACACAAGTTATGAAAGAATTCTAAAAGAATAAACAACAATTCATAAAAGAATAACCAGGAAAATAACTTAATAAACACGTAAATCATAAGAAGAAAGTATCTGAGAACTTCAACCATATTAAACGCTGGAAGAACACGAGAACACAGCTGTTATAATCCTGAGTGGTCTTTGGTGTTTGAGTATTCCGAACATGTTACAAGAATGTGCACAACAGTCTAGGAATGTGTAAGATCAAAGTACTGTGAATTTGTTTTTAAACTTACATATTTTAAGTAATATTATTCTACTATAAGACACTGATTTTTCATAGCATCAAGAAGTCAGAAATTCATTAATTTTAGTCTCGTCTTCGTGCTCTATATAGGTAAAGGGCTAATTTTTCCTTCTCTTGGAGCGGAACACCGTGACTCGTATTCCAAGTTTGTGTGTTTGGTTCTGGCTCGACATTAGTAGATCCACGTTGTATACAACGACGGTACTTAAACTTGCAGGTAAACAGAAAATAAACTCGCAGCATATAAAACAGTTAGAATATTTTAATTTTTATAATTAACTTCTGTCTTCAATGGAATATAGTAACAACAGAAACAAAATATAGTCTTGAAGTTCGTATCCATTTAACCGAATGTTTTAGATTATTCAGAGTTTATATTAAAGTTCTTTTACCACTGTTGCAATTTGTGTACTTTTTGTAATAAAAAGCGCATTTATATCTATACATTTCTACCAGATGTATTTTGTTCTTTCGGATGAGAAGAATTAGATTCTATAATAAGATTCAGAGCTTTCCTGGCGGTAGTTACAGCTAGAAAGGCCAACAACGTCGAATTGGTCTAACCACAAAGTTTATTCTGAAAGATTGCGGTATTTCTGACGTTAGTCAATTCGACGGAAAACTCAACTTAGGTATTGCGGTGTGAAAACTATTGGATAACTTCCTCGCTATATTCTTCACGTTGCTGCGGATGGAGAAGAGATTATGTACATTGTACATTTATATTCATAGGTAATTGAAATCTCTCGTTCACATTCGTAAGTAGTAGTTGTAGTCAGAGGCGTCCCTAGAAAATTTCGCACGGGGGATCAAAAAGATTAGCTTGCTATTATATGATTTTCGTCTTGTTGAAATTCAGATTACACAAACTCCAAGCCCTATAAAGATTAATATGTTGCATACATCCCAGGAGATATTATTATTATTATTATTATTATTATTATTATTATTATTATTATTATTATTATTATTATTATTATTGTGAGAAAGCTAAAAATCGAAGTAATTGTGGTCTGGAGGATTGAGAAAGAAATTTAATCATTTAATATGCTCCCGTATTTTCGAAAAAGAAATCACGACCTCCTTTTAGGGGCGTAGTTTAGGGGGCAGAGACAATTTCCCCTCCCTGAGTTTGAGAAACAATATACTTTACTCAACTGTCTACTAATATACTAGTAAAACCCGTGAAAATCTTATATCGGTGGGGGCCTTCCTTTCCCCCAAGCCAAATCTGAAATGATCTAAAATGATACCTCTGCTTCCTTTTAGTAGCATTTTCCCTTTTCTATTACTAAAAACATGAAAATATTATTTATGTTGATGATACTATTGTAATTGTAAAACTACGAAAGACAACAAATACGAAATGAAATTAGATGACAAAATGGATTACATACAATTAATCTATATACATTGTACACCAAGATTGTACAGACTACTTCAAATTTTTTGTAGCACAACCTTTCCCAGAGTCCTCTTTTAAAATATTTCTTTCTTTCTCTTGTTATTTAGCAAGTGAATATGACATACGCATTTCTAGTCAAATGGAAATACGTTTCATTCATATAATAGCAACATGAACTTTCATCAATACTGAACAGAAAATTTAAAAGAAAAAAAAAGTATATATTACTTACCAATAGCAGGAGAGACCACATTCAGGATTATCACAATATAGATCACTATCAGTCAGCCAATGTCCTCATATTTCTGGTAACTAAAACAATTTCAGATTTCACACAACTAAACTGTTTACTAAGTTTGATTTGAAGTGCGAATTTCTATCCTTTATTATTCATTATACGAATCACCGTTAATGAAGTACTACTAATGCAGAAATTTTGCCTATCTGGGAAGTTTGTTTGATAATGGCTCTTTTCGAAGTCACGTGGTTAATTAAAAAAAAACACACTAAATTTGCTTCATCTAAATTACTCTTATAAATATTAAAACAAGATTCACATAGCACACGAATAATAACCAATCGATACTTTATATGCGTTACTTTTTGAACAAAAATTGTACATGTCTTGGCTCCTTTCCGAAGGCATCCAACACAGCAGATATAAATTGTTTTGTTCTTTTGTACAGTTTCTCGATGGAGACTCTCATGCATAATCCTTTTAATCGTTCTTCAGACATGGTAGCTCTTAACCAAGTTTTAACACGCCTTAATGTACTAAAACATCTTTCAACGGCACAAGTTGTAACAGGAAGTGTAATAGAAATTTGAATTGCCTCTTTTATTGCTGGGTAAAATGTAGATTGTTCATCAAGTTGAAAAGATTTTTTTTTTTTTTTTTTTTAAATGACAGAATTCAGATTTCTATGTCTCCACAAATCAAACCAGCATTCTGCCTGAGAAATGAAATTTTCTATCCTGTACGTTCGGTATACTTCTTCCATCTTCTGCAAGAACTGAGAGAAAGATTTCAGATGGAAGTAATGCAAACAGAGAGAAACCTGGACTATTATCCTCAGAAAATCTGTTATTTAGTGACTGTAAAAGAGAATCGATGTATGAGACAAAAATTGTTGTGCGATAATCTGTGCAAGTAGAAGAAGGATTAGCACGATGAAGTTGTCGAGACGAAGTTTTTGGAACTGTTAAGTGAATATCAAGTTCTTTCGCTACACTATTGCACTTTTGGAAAATTGCTTGAAAAGTTTCCTTTGCGTTTACTCTGTGGTTTCTAAATATATCAATCAACTCATTGATATGAGACTTTGCTGCCATTAAGTTCAATTGGATTCCTTGTAAAATTTGCACCATTGACTCAAGAAAGGAAGAATAATTACTGATAATTACCAAAGAAACTATGAAACTACCTGTAGATCCTGTACAGAAAAGGCGATAAGCATTGCTTCTTATATGTGAAACAGGAGAATTTATAGATCTAATGCACGCATTATTTGAACGAAGTGTTTAGAAAACATTCTTATGCTGTTGTATTTAGAAGTCCATCTAGTATCTGAAATTAGTGGGAATGTAGGAATAAGTTTCCTTCTCAATGGGCTTTCATGAAAGCAAGTAATGATTTGCGACGGTGTTGCGTATGTCGGAAACGGAACACAATTTGTTAACAACAAGATTTAGCATATGTGAAGCGCAGTGGTAAAAAATGCTTTTGGACATTTTCTCCTAATAATACTTTGCACTCCATTACTACACCCTGCCATGGTAGAACAGCCATCAAAGCCTTGTCCAATAAGTTCACATTCAGATAAACCGATCTCCTTTAGAATTGTCTTAGCAATGTGTTCGGCATTGAACTCATCTAATGGAATGAATCCAATGAAGTCTACGCGTACCTTATTTTCACTGGGGTCATAAAATCGAATTCCTATCGATAATTGTTCTATACCCGCAATATCGGCTGTCTCGTCTGCCAGCACTCTGTAGTACATGGAAGACATAATCTTAGGTTTTATATAATTTCGGAACAAAACCGGCAATTGATATAAGCTCATTCTGAATATGTACTGACACATGCTTGGTGTTTTCGGCGGCAGTCTCAAAGTGCTGTTTTATAAACCATTGCCAGAATCCACCCTAAATTGGAGATCATAGAAATTACCGGAATTGAAATCCTTCCCTCTCAAAGATAAGTCATGTGTTGCACAAAATACAATTGACTCAATAATAGATTATAGCTTTTTCCTGTTCTCCTCAACTTGTTTCTGAGCTGCTTCGTTTACTTTCTGTTCAACTGGTAAAGTTTTGTTAGTCATAACGTTTGAAAAAGCTTGAACACGTTCTGTGGATGCGATGTGCCATTCAGATTTTTCGTGTGAATGAGCACAGGCAAAAAAGTAATTGTACTTTTGGAATGGAGTTACAATAAAATACCCCTGAAATCTCTTTTTTATAGATAGCCGAAATAAAACACAATGCCTACGTAGTCCTCCCTGTAGCTTTCTAGAGTATGAAAGCCAAGGAAACTGACTAAACCATTTGTATAGAAAAGGACGCTTTCCAGTTACAGCATCTTGTTTAAAATTATACGTTTGGCTAGGCTGCCATGCATATACTAAGAGATCATACCTGTCAGTGTCCGTCAAACATGCCTGGGAATTTAAATCAACGTAATTCCCAGTATCTATGGGACCATAGCTGATCATGTCACTTAAAACAGTCAGAAAGTGTGGAATCAAATTTGGGGCATTTGGAGGAAAATACACTCACTTACATGTCATTTGATAACTCCACTTCTTTACTATCACTTAACTCTACTTTTGCACCAACACTTACTGCAGAAGTATCTTTAGAAAAGGTAGTTTCTTTTAAGAATATATGTTTTTTTTCCTTTTCCTTCCTTTTAAGAATAAAGGTTTGTTTTTTCCTTTTCCTGTCCATTGTCGGGGCAGAGAAAAAGGCTACTAAAAGTTTAATTACACGTACAAATTAAAATAAATTGGAAACAAATATCAACAAGCTGTTTCCACACAGTTAAGAACTCAACTGAACTAACTTGACCTCTTTTACTTGAAACATTGACTAGCTACCACAAATAGAAATTTATAATGCCTAACTGGCAACAGATGGTGTATTTTATTAGCACCCCTTCTTTATCAGCCGAAAATAACATTCCATACAAAGAAAGTTTGGTAGGCAGGTCATTTACCCAACCTTGAAATATGGATTAGGAGTAGTTATTATTGGTGACAAGTACCAGGGTCTTGCTTTTCAATACGGGATAGGGGGAGGAGAGAGGGAGGCAATAAATACCGTCTCTTTCCTTGTTTCAACAAATAATAAAAGAGCGAGCCAGCCCCAAGCCAGCGAACTCATCCCCCCTTTATTTTTAAAAATGTTCCGTTTTGCGTGCTTGTCCTTGCTCTCTTGGGAAGACACAAACAACAAATAGAGGAAACTGCCCGCTGAATTCAAATATTTATTTTCAATTGTGCACTTGACCCCACCCAAGTCACGTGTTTATAGGGATTTCATATAAACAACGCAGAGATTGAGAGAGAGAGAGAGAGAGCAATGCAAATTTTTAACGATGAGTGTGTCTCCTCCTCTCTTCGAAGAAGTTTTGGTCACTTGGGTAGACGGAGTAATGCTACCTTGTTTTCCTACATTTGACTTTGGAAGACCCACCAAGAAGTCTAGCAGGTCAAAGTAATCTGTTCTTGAGTGCCAAGAAAACAATGTCAAGATGTTGTCATAATAAGCATTTTACTTCTGTGCATCAGGTCGACATTATATATATATATATATATATATATATATATATATATATATATATATATATATATATATATATATAATATTATAAACTAGCACACAAGTCGAAATGTGTAGATGTTGGGTGTCCGGGAAATAGAGACGAATATTAAAGTGCCATAAAACTAATATAAAATATATTGAAAAAATATAAACACATTGATTAACTTCTCCCATTTATGTATACATACACATTAGGTAATTTTGTCGCATTTATATATGAAAAATTGTATCCGGCATATGACCACCCAAGGCTGCACGGCAATGAGCAATGCGTTCATTGAAATTTGCGATGACGCGTTCACAAACATCTGGTGTGATGCCGTTAATAACCCTCTTAATTTCATCCTTCAGTTATTGTATTGTCTGCGGTTTGTTCACGTACACTTTAGATTTCACAAATCCCCACAAAAATAAGTCAAAAGTTGTGAGATCGCATGATCTAGCAGGCCATTCCTGATTTCCTCGCAAAGAGATAATTTTTTGAGGAAACTTTTTATTCAGCAGACAATTGTTTCACGGGATGTGTGACAGGTCGCACCATCTTACTGAAACCAAAAATCGTCATTTTCAATTTCCATTTCATCCAAAACTGGAAAAAAAAAAAAAAAAAAATCTGAAAGCATGTGTCTGTAACGGTCGCCGTTCACAGTGACGTCAGCTCCCTCACCGTCTTCAAAAAAAGTACGGGCCAATCACTCCTCCTGCCCAGAGCCCACACCACAAAGTCGTGCGTTGAAGATGCATCTGTTCTTCCACAGTCACTTGTGGAGTTTCTGTACCCCAAATTCTGCAGTTCTGCTTATTGACGTACCCACTGAGATGGAAGTGTGCCTCATCTAAGAAAGTTATTCATGTTGTGAAGTTCTCGTTCTCCGCTTGTCGAGCCAATACCCATTGAGCAAATCGATGTCTCTTTCCATGATCTGTAGGCTTCAACTCTTGTGTAAGTTGAATCTTGTATGCATGCATTCTCAGATCTTTCGACAGGATTTCATGCAGTGAACTTGGTGATAAATTCAATTGTTGAGCTCGTCGGCGAACTGATTTCATGTGGTTTACGGTAACACTGTTACGCACGACGGCAATGTTTTCTTCTGTTCGAACAGAACGCGGTCTTCCAGTTTGCTTAACATTTAAACTGACCCCGTGGTCTCAAACTTCAGGACCAACTTCCGAACTGATGATTCAGTAAGAGCAACATTGCGTCCAAGTGTCGCACGCAAATCTCGAATGGTTGCCGTGGGACTTTCCTTGTTTTTGTAATAACTTTTAATCACTTGGATGCGTTTCTTTGTTGTCAAACGCTCCATGCCGAAATAGACACCAACCAACAGTGCTCACCACACAGGCTACTAATCGGAAGGATAGAGGATAACAAACATGGTAAAACCACGGCTGCCAACCGTCATATGACAAAATGGTGCGAAATTCAAATTCGTCCTTATTTCCCGGGCACCCTCTATTTAAACAATATGAAGCTCCAGTTTTATAAACATCCTTCTTTCTTTAACAAAAATTACTTACATTTTTTTATTTGAAACAATTACTTCTTATTTTAGAGATATTAGCCTGTACTCACTAGATTCCAGGGAGGGTCGGTCGACCTGTTCGACCCCCCCCCCCCTGCGGACGTCCATGGTTGTAGTATTTGTAGGTGACGAAGAATGACTCCTAGTTGGAAAAGAAAGGAAAACATCGAAAATAAAACTGTCGGGCATTCGAATCTTGAAATTTTACTTGCTTCTTTTAGTGTATTTGTATCATTATTTCGTACGTACTTTGCAGTTCTTGAAAATTATTATTCTATACAGGGACGTAGCCAGAGTTCTGAGATTGGGTGGCCATATTTGCAAACGGAATAACCTCTCTCTCTCTCTCTCTCTCTCTCTCTGTATATATCTATATCTATCTATCTATCTATCTATCTATATATATATATATATATATATATATATATATATATATATATATATATATATATATATATATATATATATATATATATATATATATATATAATATGTGTGTGTGTTGTGTACTTACGATAATTTGCGGAATCGTGTAGCATGGCAACCCAGAATAATCAACACGAAAACATCGTTTGGAAAACTCACAAATAAATTGTCTGAAATTAAACTTTACTTTTCGGGAGTTAGAAGAGAAAAGTGAACCTCTCCTACGAAATGCGATATGAAACAATAATTTTAAAACTATGTATTAATAGCGTTTACTTATGCAAGGTTACTATAACATTAATAAATGCAATACGTCATATAAATACTTTTTGATACAGTTATATATACCTTTTTGCCTTGTACCTTTATACACTTTGTAGCTTGAGAAAATAGTTACAAATAATATAGTAACAGACGGTCACTACCCTAAAAAGATGACATGACTTCCAAGAGGCTATCTAAACTGAACACACAGGCTATCAAGAGGTATACTTTTGCGTTAAAATGTAGTGCTCTACACAATTGAAGAAACATTATATACTAGACAAATAAACTTCAATATAATTTCAACTGACTATCGTATAAACTAAATAACAACAAACTTTAGCATTTATTCAAAGATCCTGACTTCCTTTATGTATTAGTACATTTAATGTTCACAAAATCGTTAACATCTTCCGTGCGTCTCAAACATAACATGAATATCAAAGAGGCATACAATACTTGAACTTTTGTGAACATAAAAATATCTAATCAATGAAGTACAGATATAATAAAATAATAATTGGTAAAATATTGACCTAATATTACACCATTTTTAATGCTGTTCTTGTATCATCTGACAATGTTTTGCCACACTGCATTTACAAATTACTTGCTGGACACAAACTGTGACGGCCCTGCGACGACTTTATGAATATTTCAATAATTTTATCTTCTTCAGGCTTAGAGGCTATCTCTTGTTCTATTTCAAGTGCGGCTAATGCTAATGTTCTGTACTGACCAGACTCACAACAAAGATATGTTTTGAGCCTCTTATGCACGTTGAAACAATGGTCCCAAGAAGCTGATGACACAGGTAGCGTCAAGGCTATTTCCAGCAAATTCGTAGTTTGGGGAAAGATTCCCTTGGGGAAAACAGCTTGCAATTCGATATATTTGTAATTACCTTCTCCTTCATAAGAGATTCTAGGTAATTTTTTACAATGACAAATTCATGTCAGGAAAATATATTTCAAATTGCTTAGCAGACTCTTCCGTTGCCTCCTTCATTAAGAACAGTTTTGATTTAGGATCACATATTTGAATGCACGAACCACGGATATTTATAGTTTTCTTGCAGAATCGTCTGTCAAACTCGTTCACAATGTTGTCAACTACTGGATATAGGAGTTCTGTACGAAAAAACTTGCTTCAGTGTAACCCTGTGTTCTTCAGAATACTACACGAAACCAGCACATCATTCATACTACTATTATCTCGCTTTTCTCTGCTCAAACATTCTACAAAATTTTATTTGGCAAACTCCAATGCTTCAGTGTAGAGATGCAATGAATTCTCCTCTAAGTTCTTTCATGGCTTCAACAACTGAACAAATAAGTAGCAGATCATTCTCTTATCAGAGGTAAGCCGTCTACCTTGACCACCGTGCACCTTACGGTAAATTAAATGATTGGAGTTTGATATCAAAGGTACACTACTTAAGATGGGGTCCAGACCAGTGCTATTCAGCCTTTTCTTCTCGCGTACCCCTATACAGAGTTCGCCATCCAATTGTGTACCCTTGAATCTGTTTAAAAGAAATTAAATCGAAATTGACTTATTAAACTTAATACATGTGTTCTGTTGTTTAAAAAGGGGGACAAATAAAGACCCAACAAAAGGAGAATGACTGTGCCAATCAAAATACTATGTACAGGGGGATAAAAAGAACATCCGAAAACATTAAAATGGTAAATTTCAAAACATGTGGGAGACATCCAGTTCCACTGAGGGGGATTTTCTCCAACTCTAAAAAATCAATACATATTGGAAATATGCTTATTTAAGAATTACGTACCCCCAGAAACATGTTCGTGTAGCCCCAGGGATACGCGTACCCCCGGTTGAATAGCACTGGTCCAGACTATTGCTTGGATTTTGTCTGAAGCAAACACTTTCAGCGGGAATTAATCCGCGACTCCGCACACAGAAGACTCCGCACTAACCACTTTTCCACAGGTACCGGAAATGCTCTGTCAATTATACTGGGCAGAATAAAAGAAAAACAAAATAAATATTGTACTTTCAGGAATATTTTCAAAACACGTGATGCGATGATTCAAACGAAAAATTCTTCTCGTAGCTCAAAACTCTTTTCAAATAATACCCTGTGTACAATATTTTATACAAAAAATATGTGGACGTCATAATGCATAAGGTAATTTGGAATATTTAACTTAGAGAATATTGTCTTTCTTTTGGCAACACTGTGTTGCAAATTCATTCTGTTCAACCGAGCGTTCCTCAATTCGCGATTAAAACGAACGTCCTCGGCGATCTCGTAGCAATCCTTTACGACCTTCTGGCTCCCCACCAGCATACACATGAGGTTTTTCACAGGGTAAAATGCTAGCTACTGTCACGTAATAGACATAATATGAATTTATTTCTTATTTGTGTTTGGCTGAGAGGAGAAAAAGCAGGAAAATCTGTTCTGCTTGTTTTCAATATGTCGAGTAGACAGAGATGCAGGATTTACATTTCTATCCCTTCTTTCAAAAATATTTTAAAAATTAATCCAATTTTCTTCTCTTCTTGTGTAATATTGTGCATCTTCTGATGGAATTGTATAGAGTCTAATGAAAAGTTGGGTTTTATTTTTTGATCAACGAAAAGTTCTAATAACTTCTATACGTATTTTGAAATATGTAATTAAAGGAGACTAATAACGTATACATGTGTTTACTTGAAGTACCATCCAGTCAGATTTTTTCCGGCTTAATAGTAAATAAAACTAATATTTTTTTTATATTTTCCCTAGCTTTTCAATAAGTTTCCTACTTTTGGTTGTTAAGCTTAAAAACAATATATATAAAAACTTTATACTATTTGATTACGGCGAAAATTCAGATCATTCGTCTGGATCGTGACGGGGACAAATAGAACCCATTCTGGTGTTCGAATTAACCTCTGTAAAATCTGTAATGAGTAGTACAGAGGTGCCCACACGACTGCAAGTGTGAACATGTGTTAGGAAGAATGGTAACATAATTCAGTCGTAGGGCGTTCATCTCTGGGGTGAAGGGTCATGGGCTCTATACCAAGACATAGGAGCTTGTAGTGAATTAAATCGACTCCATTTTTTTTTTCGGAAGTTTTCAGTTTCTTCCCGATTTCCTTGGTTCGTACATTGTTCTTCATTTTATTTACCCGTCTCCATCAGTGTAACGACGTAACTGCTGAACGTTTAAACTGAAGACTTTGTTCATTTCGATTATATTAATATTAATGCGATGAGATGAATATGCTTGAGAGCACGCAATCTCACAAATCGAACGTTAACTTATATGGCTTTAAACTGCATTAAATGCACCACTAAATTTCCTGTTTGCTTGTTGTATGAATAATTATAAAAATGGTTATTTTATTGCTATAATCGAATTGTAGTAGCACTTACAGTCCGAGGCTACTGAACTGAGAATTCAATCAGACATTCACGATCTTTTTGGCCTTGATCGCGTATATAACCTAATTACTTATGTGGACTGTTTGTTGCATGGTATACTGCATTTACAGTAAATTTATCCCATATAAGTTTAAGCATATTGAATAGTTTTTTAGTAAATGAGATTATATAAGAATAATTCTAGTATGTGTTTATACTTTTGATATTATAAAGAACATTGTTTATTTAATAAATAATAATCTACTTTAAATGTGCACTTTGTAATGCTTTAATAAGTTGTTTGAATATTTGCTCACATGGTTTGACATTAGAAGATTAATTAGGTAAATTATTATCTTAAGGATGATGAAGGAGATTTTTTTCGTTTATGAATTATTCGGATAATGTGGGATATAAGCAGGTTTTTGATTCGTTTTAGAAATGATATTTTCATGTTACAAAAATCATACACAATTTAGTGTTTCAACAGCGACATTCATCATGTGCCTGTACATTGCACATGAAATGTTTTTTCTGAAGTTCAATCTGCTGTAAAATTTCTATTTGTTTTATTAGTTCTGTGTAAAATGGAGGCATTTTCGTTAAACAAATTTTGACAGGGACAGTGATTAGTTTGTTGAAAATTTTAATTCCTAACCGCAATAACAAAAATAAATTTTGAATGTAGCATGAAATATGTCATAGTTTCGTTACTACTTCTGCTTATATGGTTCTGATTTATCAATGAGAATCAGTATTATTATAATAAATTATAAGAGATAAACATTTTTGTAGTGCTAAGTTGAACCGAGCGAAAATTAACTTTCTAACCAGTATCACTGCAACACTTTTTCCATGTAGCGTAAACTGGCTTAGAGTAGCTGGGGCAGTTCTTCGGCTACTATTTCTCAAGAAGTTGATTAGTCTTAACCGTTTCAACCCGTGTAAGTCAAGATCATTATCAGTGGGAAAGTTTTTGTCAATGTTGGGTTAGTACGATCAGGAAGAAACGTTCTCTAATGCTAATATAAAGGATAGTTTTTTGGTTAACATTCTTTCAAGATATGATCAATGAAAGTCATCTTGCTTCAAACTAAGCTACACCATAACCACTATCGACATGTCAAATTTAGTTATTCTTCTCAAATAGTTTTGGTGAAATCAACTTACAAAGAAACTCAAATTGTACACGTTAGAACTTCACTTATTAGTTCTGCTATTTTTTTTTTCATATTCGCACTCTATTTTATCATCGAAGTTGTTATATAAATTGATTGGGCAAAATCTTCAATAGAAAGAGAGAGAAACTAATGCTGCTAGATCATTTCAAGACTTCCTAGCGCTTAATGGAATATACGAAACTTATATTATTCACTGAGAAGAAACATGAGAGTTAAATATGAGTACAGTATTTTATTTTCTGCAAAATAATTTTTATTCGTTATATTGTACTTCCTTTTATGTGTTGTATTATTGATATTTGTATTTCTTTCAGGTGTATATTCTGGTGGAGAACGAGAACGACAATATTCCCATGACATTAGAACCTGTATACTATCCTAGTATTCCTGAGAATTCTTCCCCAAACAAAGTTGTAATACGACTTCAAGC
Source organism: Thermobia domestica (assembly GCF_964235325.1). Taxonomy (NCBI): domain Eukaryota; kingdom Metazoa; phylum Arthropoda; class Insecta; order Zygentoma; family Lepismatidae; genus Thermobia; species Thermobia domestica. The sequence continues at coordinate 96,758,827 of NC_137467.1, forward strand.
CGAGGATGGTGATCTTGATCCCGATCAGAAGATAACTTACAAAATTACAGGTGGCAACCCACACAGCCTCTTCGCTATCGACACTGAGACAGGTAAGTAGTTTTTCTATGATACTCCATAGTTAGCTAACTAAAAACTCAATTAAACTAGGTAGTTTTACAGATATTATCAATATAACTGCTAAGAAATTGTATTGCTCTTGAGATTTGATAGGAACGAAGCAGTCTGCATGTGAAGTACAGTGGTAATCGAAAGTATTCTCATGTTATATGTATTTCTGAAATCCTTTAATTTTTTTTTCTTTTAAATTTTGTAATAACGCAAATGTTCTATCCTTTCACAATCATTATTACGTATTATCATACAGTACCTTGCCCTGTGTTTGATATCAATTTAAACAAATTTATGATTATATGGCTCACTTCTGTGCTGCACTTTCAAAGGAAAGGTGATTACATAACTCATTAATCTTCATCTTTTTAAAGACATCAGTTATAAAGGATAATGTCTTTTTATTTGCTAATAGTTATGACGATAGGTAAGATTTTAGGGTCAGGATTTCAGAGATAAAAAAGGAAGAGAGAAAGTGCTAAAATAAGGCGAAAATGGACAAAGAAGGTGGTATTTCCTTCAATTATTTTGACAGCAACACTTTTGTTTAGTTGATAATAATAATAATGTGTGTTTAAAAACATTCAGTAGTTGTAATCTGTTAAATGTAATCGTGTTTCTATTTGGAGATAAATATATATATCTGCAGTCACTTAATCACAGAGACCAATGAGGTAAGATTCTTATCAACTCAAATTGTAATTTTGTACGTATTGCAAATTTGGCAAAATTCAAATTCTTCTGAAGATTTCAGGCTTTCTGTGACAAAACTGTTTACGCACCGAAGTAGATAGTCGATTTTTCTTTTGTGTTGCTTTTCCAAGTTTTTAGATCAAAAGATCCAGTATATTTCAATCAAAAATCTTCTTGATGCTTTATATTTGGAGAACTACATACAGTGTATCCAAGCCCAAACTATCACTTAACTCGGTATGATGAGCTTATTCCGTAGAAAATAGGAACTCGATTTAGGGACCGTTCAAAAATGTTGTGGCCCCTGATCCAAAAACTAATTATTGGCCAAGATCGCAATCTTTTGATGCATTTTTTGGAATGATTCCTAAAATTCTTGGCCAAGATTGCAACTTTTTTATTCATTTTTTGATCATTCCTAAAATTCTTGTTAATGGATACCGTCATATATTCATGACCGTAAATCCAAAAATTTATATCTGGGAGTAATGAATTTTCTGGCTAAAAAAGTTGATGCGCCTACGAAGTTGCACCTGCGTTATTTGGATCCAGAGAAAGCACAAGCTTCTTGGACTTGCCATTCGCACAAGAAACAACACATTTATTCCACGATGATCTCAAAATTTAAATTGTTTTCAAAGAGTAACAGTAAAAGATTAGTGGGGACATGGAAGGTGATAGGGGGAATATTAAGGGAATAAAGGATGAAAAAAAAGAGAAAAGGCACTGGAAAATTATATATATAATATTCCCAACTGGAAGCAAAGTTTGACATATCCTGTACCTTCGAAAAAGCTCGTTTTTGATCAAAAAAAAAAATGTACATCTAAATATCCTAGCCCCAGTTATGACAAACGTGCCATCGATAAAATTGTGTATTCATTCCATGTAAGGAAGTCCATTTTTTTCTCATACTCCCAGTGTATTTATATTACGTATTTCGATGGTCGACTACTATTTTAGGTATTTATGAAAAATTTAATGTTATCCACATTTAAAAAATCGCTGACATAATGCAATAAGTTGATTTGTGCATCAGCATATAAATCACGTTGTTTTATTGGTATTACTAGTTATTTGAAGTTAAATGTGTAGAGATTCTGTGTATATGTATTCTCTCTGGAGGACTGTCAGGTTCACTTTTACTTGGGTTTTCAAACACACTTTGTCAGCATTGGAGACAATCTTATTTTCCCTAGAGTAATATAGTTACAGTGATACGATTGCCTGTATGAATGTCAGCGGTTTCTGAAATTGTACCGTACCCATTTCAAACCATTGTAGTCGTGTTCACAGCTCGTGTATTCGATTCCTTTTTATTTTTATTGACTGCGAGTTACCGTTGGGTGAGTCGTTTGAAATCAGAAATCTGGTAGTTTTTTGTTGAAGCAGCGGGCCTAGGACAAATCTGCCAATGACCAAATGCGCCAATCGTGAAAATGGACAAATCTGCCAATTGACAAATCCGCCAATGGACAAATCTGCCAATTACCAAATGCGCCAAACGTTAAAATGACCAAATGCGCCAATTGTGAAAATGGACAAATCTGCCAATTACAAAATCTGCCAATTACCAAATGCGCCAAACGCAAAAATGACCAAATGCGCCAATTGCGAAAATGGACAAATCAGCCAATTGACAAATCTGCCAATTACCAAATCTGCCAACTACCATATCTGCCAATTACCAAATCTGCCAATTACCAAATGCGCCAAACGCGAAAATGACCAAATGCGCCAATCGTGAGAATGGACAAATCTGCCAATTGACAAATCCGCCAATTACCAAATCTGCCAATTACCAAATGTGCCAATTGTGAAAATGGACAAATCTGCCAATTGACAAATCCGCCAATTACCAAATCTGCCAATGGACAAATCTGCCAATGGATAAGTCACCGAACTATCATTTTACTTTAGATGTATTCTTCAATCATCGTTCCACAGTATTACAAAGAAGAAGAGGAAGGAGAATTTATGAAAGAGCGGAAAAGAGTATTTTAACTTTAATGTGTGTTACTTTTATAAATTCGCAATTATGTTTCAAAATGAATGTTCACTGATGTTGGTTTTTGGAGTTTAGTATCCCATTGCTGTACTTAGATTATATGAGACGTGACGTAACACGTTTGAATTTTAATGCCCTCTCACTGGGAATCGAACCCGAAAACATTAATGTTTGTTGTAATTATTGGATAGCCAACAAGCCTATTTGGTCTTTCACTTAAGTAGCTATTGCTTCAATTCTGTTCATCCGATTATCTTGGTTCATATGCCATTCACTTCAGAATAAATCAAACTTGCAAATGGTACTATGCGCATGTGTACATGATGTATAAGAAGAAGGAAATTCAAGATAAAATTGGGAATTTCCCGTCCAAAAGTCCCTTTGTTCAAATGTAGCACCCCCTGGCACGGCCCCCACTAAAGGCACCCAAATATAATATACCTTTAAAACTACTGTAGTTTATAAATAATATATGTGCCAAGTTTCATTGTAATACCTACAATAGTTGTGACGGAAAAAATATTTCTCAGTTCTGCTAGACAATACCAAATTTCATATAGAAAGAAAGTGAGATAACTATAAAATCAAATTAGTCCGAACAGTATTATTTATTTGAAATGAAATGAAATCTGAGTTTTACGTCCAACGGTTATGGCGGTAAGGCTAAAGGAGACGATGATGAGTAATGAAAAAATGGTAGAATGAAGAAAGTGGGAGGAAACGGGAGAAACCCGAGGAAACTCACGCACACGGTGTTTGTCCACCACAAAGTTCACTTGGCGGGGACTGGGATCGAACCCGGGACCCCAAGCACCAGAGATGAACTCTCCACCACTGAGCCACCGCGGCCCTATTATTTATTTGAGTATCATGACATACGTCATTCTCTTCAGAATAAAACAGGCTTTCAAATGATATCATAATAATATATGTGTGTGTGTGTTGTACGAGAAAAGGGGAAATTAGGGTAAAATTGGGAATTTTCCGTCCAACAACAATCGGCAAGAGCAGAGTTGCTCCAGTAGCCCTGATATCGTTTATCCATCATAGATATAACTTGGTAGAAATGTTTCCCATGTTCATCAATGACTGCTCCGTAATTTTCTGGGAAGAAATCTATGTGGGATTGCAACATATGTATTTTTAGTGATACATTACACCCTATTGCTCGGTAGAAGGTATTAGGTGCAACTCTACTTTCTTATAGTTCTGAGACCGCTCGATTTCCAAAACATTCGTCACCACTTTTCGGAAAGAATCTCATGCAATCCTCTCTTCATTTTCTAACACTGCATCGAATTCAGGATCATTGAGAAGTTGAATTGAGGAGGCGAATTTGAGTGCCAATAAGGATTCATACCTGATTTTAGTTTCAGCAATTTGTGGAAGTTTACGCAGAATATATTTGAAGAATGTTTTGATGTGTCTATGAATAGCCGCCATTCATTGAGATTATCGTCTATGTTAAGTTTACTCATAAGACCAGTTAGGCCTACATAGTTACAACGTAATATGTCACTTTCCACTGAAAATACTGTTTGGATTCTGACCTGTTCAAAACACGAACACTTTTAGATCTTCAGAATAAGCTCCCCACTTCTTGAGTTTGGATGCCAGCAGTTCTGCGCTACTTTTTGAAAACCCCAGGTAATTTAATTCAGGTTGAGTATCATATGGTGAATAGATAATGATATTTTGGTTTTGTGAGGTTAGAATCGTTGGAAGACGATGAATCTGCAGCAGAATTTGACAATGTGGGTCGACATTGTTCACCTTTTGTTCTTCATCGGGTAAAACACTGGAGTAAGGAACGAGAAGTTGTGGAACCTTTCGTTCTTCAGAGTGTAGCTCAGTGATGAACATTTCAAGGAATATTTGAATTGAATAAGTAGCAGTCCACTTCTTTCTTTTTTGGATATACCTTTAATTGGAAGAACTATGCAAAAATAGCAGTTTGAAGTATGATCTGTCTGTTCTCTCCATATCATTGGAACTGCAAATGGCACGGATGGCCTTTTTCCGTGTAGCCAGTCCCGCAAATTTGTAGAACAAGTATTACAACATATATGTGGTGCTCAGTTCTTGTCCACATCTCCCACTTTACAGCCAAAGTACAAGTGATAGGCTTTCTTTATGATAGGAGCGAAATACCACTTTTCGCTTCACTTCGTTAAAACAACAATTTGCTTTTCACTGCAAACACATTTACGCGACATGTTTCTGCTTAGTATAGTCATAGAAAGATAAATAATAATAATAATAATAATAATAATAATAATAATAATAATAATAATAATAATAATAATAATAATAATAATAGCAGCACCCACCCACCCGCCCAATATACCACCATCACTACGTCCGAGATGGCAAATTGTAACTACAAAATAACGTTACACAACATGTTTTCTCTGTCAAACTCTTCAATACAAACTAAACCGTGAAGTGGTTAATATTTCTTTGTCAGCGATGAAGTGCGAGCAATATGGATAGGCAGAGACTACACAAAAATTTATTTCGGGAGGGGCCCTAAGCTTTTCGGGGGTCCAAATACAATTTGAAGCTAAATTATATTAAAATTTGTAAAATTTAACCTGAAATTAGACTAAATTTACAAACAAGTCGGGATGTCAAGACCCACAGGACCCACCCCTGCGTACGTCCCTGAGGGTAGCAATGAAACTAACCGTCAAACAATGGAAGTTTATTGGAATAAGTAGACAGCTTCTGTTGCTACGAACCCTTAATTTGCCCAGCAGAGCACATCGGATGATAACGTATTTCTTTGAAACCCGAACCAATCTTCAAAAACGAATTTCATATTCGTTATCAGCACCCTAAAATTAGTGAGAATTGATTAGTTTTATCTCCGAAGCATTTTCACTGTTGACCAGTGTTTACAGAGCAAGTTTCTCTTTATGTAGTTAATACGTTTAATGTGGATTAAATATGATCCAAGATTAGTTGATATAAAAGGAAAATTAGTATAATTGAGTTAACTTTTCATCTATTAGTAAATCCACATTAGCAACTAGTGTTTTGTAACTTGTATGCTTAGTGCATAAAATAATTTTGTGATCTTGATAACAGATTCCTAAAGTGAAAAATATTAACTGTTAACAATCGGATTGTACCTTTTGTTGCTTGATTTCTCCTAACACTGACACACATATTTCCAAGAATGATACGCGTAGTCCTAACAGTCTTCCAATGACGAGACATATATCATTCCATTGATAATATTGAGGTAAACCAAATGCCATGTACAAACCCGTGTAAACTTTTCTAGAACACGTACTAAAACATCCTATTCGTAGATATGAAAATTGATGCATTGTTACAGCTACTTACTGATATAAAAGTGAAACTGAATTATATCGTCATTAACCATGCGCGCTGATCTTGGGGATCGACCTCCCTGGATGTAGATATCTTTATTCGAATTTGTGACAAGGAACTACACATATTTCAATGCCTCCCCATAAAAGTCGTCGTCTCTGTCATTAAGATCTTTATTACACCAATTCTAAGACTACATTACTCAGTTAATGAAATATAGTCCAGAATGTTGATTGATTTTCTTCCTTTAAAAATAATATATATATATATATATATATGTCAAACACATTATATATGTATAAATCAATAAATCACATCGAACCAATTAAAATGAGATGCTCGAGTACACGTTTACATGTTTAGTTTATTTTTTAAAAAAATATGCTGCACTAACAACTGAATCTTTCGTTGCCAATAATCAGTGACAGCTTTCATTCATTGCCCTGCCAGTAGCGAACTAGCAGTTTGCTTGTCTTTTCGTAAGGTGACACACATATACGTTTTCGAACATGCTAGTTGTAATCGTAGGTAATAACAATCAAGTTAATTAAGAAGTCTTGGTAATAAGTATTTTCAAATTGGTTAAAATGAATCCGAGCCTGTTTTCGGGACGGTTAATTTGAATAGGGACATCAAAATATAAGCTGTCACTTTAGAATCTTTTTGAAGAAAATTACGAAAGTGTTTACTTAAAATATTATTTACAAGGCTATAAAAATATTTATTCACATTCTTTCAAATATTCACAACTTTCACAATTACAAATTAGAATTTCTCACTAAGTACAAGGTCGTACAAAAAATAAATACCAAAATTTATAGTTGTAAAACAATTTCTTCTATTATAACTTTCGGTTTTAAATTTCACGACTGTAAATCAGATCAAGAGGACAACAGGTACTTGTAACATGGGCAAAGTTCCTACAGTCTAAGAACCCAGCAAAGCTGACTCTCAGTGAACTATAGAAGCTGCTGGATGTATAAACTAACGTCTTATGATAATGTAGCCAACTACGAGTGGTGGTGAAGCTAGAATTAGAATCACAATGTTGAAATTCTTTCTTCTTTTTTTTTAAAAAAAAAGAAAAAAATTAGGAAAAGTGCTTCGTAGTTTACCGTACTTAGTACAGCATTACATAAATTGTGTTACATCAACTGGAATTTTTCATGTTACAGAAATAAAAGTATACTGTCACTCATGTGTGCCCGAAGGAGGGGCAGGGGGTCGCTCCCCTTGTTAACGAAAACGTATTAAATTTCTTAATACAAATAAAAAATATCAAATGTAATAGGGTATATAGTAACCAGGGAGATGAGTTCCCTAGAAAATTTTCATCGGGCGCCCATGCTGTCATTATTTTTTTCTGGATAAATGATTTGTTAGATTTGAAAAATATTTCTGTAAATATTTTTATCTTTAAATTTGTTCTGAGTACATATAATCTGATCTGGTGTCTTGTTAATACATTTGAGCGTTTAATAAACATGCAAAAGTTCGATACTCTGGAAGTTTGGTGATTTTTTTTTTTTTAGCATTGATGCCACTGTTACATAATTATGCAAACAGGTATTTATTAATTTGGGATAGCGGATACTGGATACTGGATACTGTAGGCAATGTTGTGAGAAGTCATATGGTTTTACACTTGTTTAGTCATGGTTCTGGCCATTCTAAGCTATGTTGTCGGGTGCCTGCTTGCTTATCTGAAACCGTAATAATGCGACTAATCGAATGAATCGCTGATTAGAATATTTGAGGTCTATTAGTCTACTGGTACTCATAGCGAAAATACATGCGATAAAGCTAGTCTTAACACTGCAACAGAATGTCGATTTATGAATGTCTTAAAAGGACATGGATGTTTGTTCCAACTAGATTTTCAAAGCGTGCGAAAACTCAGCTATAAAATTCAAGAAGTAGTTTTTTTTTTGTATGTAATATCGAATCCTCTTCTGGTGTTTTGTTCAATACATGACAAAATTGGTAATTTTGAAAAGAAAAAGCAATGTATGTTCAAGATGATATCAGAACAAGGGTTCGATATTACAAACTAAGAATTAATTTCAATTTTATTCTTATGGATATTATGCACGTCGTAGGTGCAACGCTTCTTTCATTCACTTTTGTGTTTTCTTTAGTTAAGTAGTCTTTAACACCAGTGGACCAGCGTGCACTCTAGTTGCATTCATCCAGGAAAAATTATTGCTAGCTAGTGTGTGTACTGATACAGTTTCCAGCAATTCGGTGAAACTTGGGTCAATATATATTGCCCAGCAAGAATTCTTACTGGACCGGCGAGGACCTCTAGATAGGGAATCGGTGTGATAATTACCGTAAATCTTGTACGGTAATAACACTCCTGTGCTTTTTTTAAAAAAAAAACGATCCCTAAATTTTACGGTAAATTACCGTAAAATATACGGTACCAAATTTGTTTCTAAACACGGTCAATATTATTTTGCTTCTAAATATACGGTCTGCCGTTTTTATGAAAAAACGGTGGTCCGTAAAATTTAGGGTAATCGGATGGCAGCGAGAGTTGACGGTAATCGGTCAGTAAATTTAAGGCTAAATTTTTTACAGTGTATATGAAAAATAACTAAATATTCTAAACTTTCTAAATATAGTACTCAAAAAAGATTTCAAGATACGTGTTTGTAAACAAGTCATGGTTATACTAACTACTGCTTACTTATTAACGATGTTATTATTGCTATAATAATTACATTTCTTCTTACTTTCCTTATCCATTTTCTGTTAAAGATTATAGCTTCTTATTGAAGACTTTTTATTATTAACTGATTACCAGCTGCATTCTTCTATTATAATAAGGAATACATATATTGGTTTATTTCGAAAATATAAAAAAGAAGCTGACATCCGCTTCATGAATTAGGTCAGCCATAGACAGGGCTGCTCGTAGATTTTATGGTCTTTTACACAAATTCTATGAGAGGTCCAACCAAACTTGTGAAATCTCCATCCCCGTAAAGGTCGTCAGCACAGTTGTAACTTTGTTTTTGTTGAAATAGTAAAGTAACAATATTTATATGGTTCAAGTCCTTTTTTATTATTTCTTCCACTACTTTTAAAGGGCCTATGACACATCCATAAGGTGTCTGGGCCACAACCCTCAATTTTGATGATACTTGGTAGATTAATAGGACACTTTGCGAAACTAATGTAACTAGCAGGAATTTGTCGAAAAAGCTGTAGTTTCTGAGATTCGATTCAGAGCCAGTCGACTCATTAAAAATGACATTTGTCGTGATATCTCGGGAACGGTTACACCGAGAACAAGCAAACTTTGCAAGCCATAGTAGATACATGATACCTTTGAAACGAAATTAAAACGAATTTTCTGCACCTACGCAGAGCGTAAGGATACACTTTCAGGCCTATGATCGCGGTCTATTGGAACACATCAGGGTGATGCAGCCATCTATGCATCAAAGAAACATGCCAAAATCATAGCCCATAGGGTTACCTATATATAGTTACTGTTGCCACGAAACGAAACCTTTTTCATGTCTCGTCTCGTCTCGACAACGAGCAAACACTTCGAGACGAAATCTGTCTATTATTTGCAAGACGAGACACGCGACAGTGTTGTAAGGAGACAAAATGCGACAGCCCCAATATCCCGCCTCGTCTCGTAGCAATACTACCCAGTTGTATAAAGCAAAGGCTGACGTAAGAGATTCGCGACGGTAGTTACGCAGGCTTGTTCGGGTCACGACTAGCATATAGTCGGTTTTCCCTTCAATTTTATCATGAATTTTGTCTCGTAATGTTCTACGAGACGACACGACACCAGGCACAGGCTTCGAGACAAAGACACGAGACGACACCAGCATCTCATGTTTGCGACGAGACTGTTTCACGCGACGAGATGAGACAACACCAAAGGTTTCGTCTCATGGCCACACTAACTATATATAAGTAAACCCTATGACCTATGATTTTGACACTTTTCTTTGAAGCATAGATGCCTGCATCACACTGATGTGTTCGAATAGACTGCGTCTATAGGCCTGATAGTATTTCCTTACGCTCTCTTAATACTGTGTTACTGTTGTGTAACATTGAAGACTTACAGTACTTGATATCACTACACCCGAATATGGCGACTATTAATGTTAACTATATGACTTCTACACAGGTGTAATGGAAATGTATGACTGAGAAGCCAGACAAAGTGCGTAAGTAGACACGGGTGTCCGGGGCCAGACCACCCTAACATATTCTCACCTGAATTGGTTGAAAACGCTCACCTTTGAGTCTAGTTTTTTTTCTTGCATTATGTTATACTTGTCATGTAGTTCAAACTAAGTAAGAGAAAAATATATCGCAGTCTTCACGTTTTCGAGATATGCGAATGCACACAATTATTTTCGCACTATGCGCAGTTTTGCGCAGGTGCAAACAATTCGTTTTAATTTTTTTAAAGCTATCATGTATCTACTATGGCTTGCAAAGTTTTCTTGTTTTCTGTGGATTCGTTCTCGAGATATCACGACAAATTTGGTCTTTAATGAATCGACTGTATCTCAGAAACTACAGTTTTTTCGACAAATTCCTGCTAGTTACAGTAGTTTTGCAAAGTGTTCTATTAGTTTACCAAGATTCATCAAAATCGGTTGTTGTGACCCAGATACATTATGGAAGTGTCACAGGCCCTTTGAAAATTGAAAGAGCTTTTGTGTAAAGTGTATCCCTCTCATAGTGGGCTACTTACATGATGGTGCACCACAGGCACTTCGTCGGTAACTTCAAACTTGAAATACTCATAACTGAATAAACAAAATAAAGAAAAGAAATAAACTGGCTCCCAAAAGACTTGTCCAACAATATTTGCTACGGTTACACCCTTTGTGGTCATATTAGTAAAGAAACGCAGTTTGTCCTTTACAAGATAATATTTCCTCGACATACATTTACATTCTTTTTAAGATTAAATAATCGTCTCTACCGTGACATTTTTTAAAAATGCATTTTTTTCGCTCATTGAATCACTTAAGTCACACTCTTGCACCTGGCAAATTGATGTTAGTTAATTCCCAATAAAAACGGATTTTCAGTTCAAAGTTTGGAAGACATGTTTCACAAAGTTGTTCATGACAGGAAGGTTTATGTTCACTTAAATATTCACATTGCAGGAAACGTATATCTGAGCGTAAGTACAATGGATGGGCGTAAGTTGAATTCAGATCCGTATTAAATCAATTGCGACTTCAAAATAAGCCACATTACGTTATATATTTTTTCTCCAATGCTTTATTGTACGCGGTGAATAAGTAAACTAAATAATGTTGCAGTTTATGGCATTATTGGCCTTTCTTAAGTTTTACAGTGTGTATGGATCTTGTAGTTGAGATGAAGAGAGTGATCAGGATGGACGGTGTTTCGCTATCGGATTAGGAAATATCCAGGCTTTTGGAGACAGACGACTCTGGACACTCCGTTACTGATATTAGACTATCGTACGAAAGCGATGCTGACTTGGATTTTGAGGTGGACAAAGGTGAAAGTACTTCAAATGATGAAATGCTAATAGAAATAAATGTGGACACAAAATCATCACATGCATCCAAAGGAAGGGACATACGAATCCCATGAACTGGAAGAAGAAGAAAGCCAAACTTAATCGTAATTTGTGTAAGAAATATATTACCAGTGCTGGCAAAATTCGTGATTCGCGCAGAGTACCCAATTTTTCATGTAGATGCGTGTACAGTTGGTAACAAATTATCAAAGAAAGAAACCTGGAAATTTGTGAATCGTTTATACTGGAAACTAGGAGACATACATATCTTCTGCGTCACATGAAGCGAAGGTTAAAGTTACGCGGAAAATATAACATCACTTCCAGAAGGCAATACACAGTTGACTATTATTTAACTATCGATGGGAAAATGATACAAGTTTGCAAGCAGTTTTTTCTTTGTACTCTTGACGTTAGTGATAAAGTGTGTCGTTTCGTTTTGCAGAAAGGGCTTTCTTCGGGAAGTACAGGTCACGAGCTTCGAGGGAAACACAAACCGAAACACAGTTTAACATCAGCAGTCAAAAATATTGTAAAAGAGCATGTGCTATCGATGTCCTGAGTTGACTCTCATTATTGTCGATCTTCAACCTGCTATTATTATGTTGAGGCAGGACTGTCGTATGTATGAACCTTTATAAGGAATACTGCAAGGAGAAGAAAGTCCCACCTGGAAATGTGATGGGGGCTTACTTCATACAGGAAAATTCTGAAAGAAATGAATATCAAGATACAGAAGCCGAAGAAAGATCAATATAAAACTTGTCAGTTTTAAAAATTTGTTTTCTGAGGAAAAAGAAAGAGAAAAATTGGTTTATGAATAATATTTGAAAAGAAAAGAAGCAAGGTAGAGCAAAAAGGCAAAGAAAAAGCAACAAAGGACGATACTCATATAGCTATCTGTTTTGATCTCAAACAAGTCTTGACAACGCCTTCACGTAAAACGGGTGTTATGTATTATGTTCGTAAACTTAATGTTTACAACCTCACCATCTACAATCTAGCCACGCGCGAAGGGATTTGTTACATATGGGATGAAACAAGGGGTAAGAGAGGCCCTGATGAAATTGCCTCCTGCATTCTACTCTACTTGCGAAATTTACCTCCTGGAGTAAACAAGTGACGATGTATTCAGACTGTTGTGGACAGAATTTGAACAAGGAAAATGCAGCAATGTGTATGTATGCAGCCATAATACAAGTGTAACCTGTATTGACCACAAGTTTCTTGAACCAGAACACACTCAGATGGAAGCTGATTCCATGCATAGAGTCATAGAACGCGCAAAGAAGAACATAGATAATTATACACCTTCTGATTGGTGTATAGTTGCTAAGATGGCAAGACGAAAGCTGTAGCCATTCACAGAACATTCGATGACAACAAAATATTTCTATAATTTTGATGCAGCAAAAAGCTATTATAAGTTAGCTACATTCGAAGATCAGAACGGTGTTACTTTTCCATGGCAAAAGTTAAGATGGCTGAGATTCACAAAATACGAAAATAAGATTCTCTTCAAGGAAAGGATAACCGAGCCTTTCAGAGAATCCTCACATTCAAGATCCTTCCGAACACCTAGAAAGAAATACAATCCTTTTCATCTGTACTCAGGACTGCTACCAATTTCCAAGGAAATGAAGAATGATTTAATGAAACTCTGTAACACTAAAGTAATCATGTAAGAGTATCACAGCTTTTCCATAAATCCTGTTACATTCGATTATGCTAAGGAATACTTAGAGATTTCCTACTCGGGCACTCAGTAAAAGTACTTGTGCATAATCTGAAATAGCTAATGAAGATTGGAATTAATCTTGTTATGGGTAAAAATTAATCAGCACTATTGAATCTCACTATTGCATCTCTATGTATGAAAAAAAAGTATTGAATATTCTCTTTCGTTATCTTGGTTGTGAAAACAGAACGTGGTAAAGTCCAATCTAGAAAAATTACTATTCCTCTGATAGAAAAAAGTACTGACGGAAAGGACTACTGTTATAATTGTGTTTTTAATACATTGTGTATACTGTATCATTGTGTATACTGTTTTATTATTGCGTAAGTAAACAACAGCGGTATGTAGAAATTCATTTAAGTACTTTGTTGGAAATAAATTGTTTATGACATAAGGGCGTATGTACGACACTAACATGTAGAAATTCAATAAAAATGTTATGTATGAAAATGTACATGATAAAACGCATAATAAATAAACTTTGACCTCAAATATCAAAATAACAAAATAAGATTTGTGTTTGCTTCTAATCTGAGAGAGTACCGAGAGATTCAAATCAAGCAAAATCTTTTTTTTTTTCCTGTAAAAAATTAAAAATGCAAATTACGCCCCTCTGCCATGTGGCCGACGAACATTACTCACATATTTATCTTCATATACTCTGTTGTATTTCTTTCATTATAATATATTCATGGGCATGTTCAGTTTCGTCCTTTGGAACAAATCCTGTAACTTCAATAAAAGTATCACAAGTTGCCTACTTATAATAAAGTATATATAAAGTATATATATTTTCTTATTATTCGGGTAAGTGTTATTCTCTTACAATTTTCACTTTATGGTTTTCAATGAATAGGTTAGGTTCTCTAAAATAACGATTCGTATGACATGTTCCTTTTTCTGTACTTATAAATTTATTTATAACTATAAACTTATTTACACAAAACTTAACATTTCGACTCATATTTCTTTGATTTGCATAACTACTGTAGTTATATATTTTTCATTAGTCATTTCGATAACCTGAGAATAGATATAAACTATAAATTTATAAAGTAAGTAGTCGTAACTTCGAAATCAACATGTATTATTCTTCCATTTCTCATTCAGTCACCTTCTTTTAGATATATAATGTACCTTTTTTTACAATTGCAAACATAATATAGAGTCACAATTACACAGTTTAATGGCATGTATAAATATTATAGTGTCTTACATATGTTCGTTAAAATGTCATACATTAAAGCTTATACATACCACGTTCTTGATAAAGTTATTACAACCTATTGCATGCCAATAGAGGCATCTTAGGAAGAAGGGCAATGCATTATACGACATTACATTAGTAGAATCGCTTTTGGTGATCTTTTAGGTACCTCATTGCAACCACAACATTGGCCTACACCACGGGATGTAGAAAGAGTAGAAACAACATTTTGATTTTTTTCCAGTGATTATGTAACAAATTTAAGAAAAAAAAGACGATAATACTGAAATGAAGAAAGTGAGAGGAGCCGGAAATAACTAGAGAAAACTACACGATGTTTGTCCACAAGGCACACTTGCTGGAAGCTTGGATCATAGCAGGGTCTTCCCCCCTCAAAAAAAAACACTAGATAACTTTGTTTAAGTCTGATGAAGATACTGTTATAGTATTAAAACTTCACATCTTATACAGTGTTTTTACTAAAAAGTGTTGTACCTTGTTACGACTATTGAGTTAAATATAAAATATGTTTACAAGGTCTACAGGTGGTTTATTTAAAGTTAGAAATATTTTTTGAACATATCGTTGTGCATGTTAAGGAGATACAAAGAATTTTCACCTATACAAAATTAAACATCACTTTCATTACTGCTTACAGTAACTGTATACACATACCAGGGTGCGAATTGGCGGGGGTGATGCCAGGGATTTCCCCCCTGACAAAAATCTTTCCCACCCTGGAGAAGAAAAATTTTATCCCTGGCAGGGATAACTTTTTCCCCCTCTGGAGTATTTTTAAATTGACATAAAGATAAGATAGAAAAAGGGAACAATTCTTACTCTTTGCGTAGCTAACCTAAATATTACTCGAGTGAAAATTTAAGAAAGATCTCACATCTGAACTGTTTTGTACTTGTTAGTATATATATATATATATATATATATATATATATATATATATATATATATATATATATATATATATGTGTGTGTGTGTGTGTGTGAAGACTGGGTGCGCATATGGGTGAAATTCTTCCCCCCTGGGAAAATTTTTCAATTCGCACACTGACACATACGTAATTTTCAACTTAACCGGTGGTTTTCATTTGATAATCAGACAAAAGTGTCTAGGATAAGCGCATATTATAATTACACATGAGACTGGATTTGAGACAGGTCTAGTGCCTAGGATATATCTGCCACACAGGAAGTCCTGGGTTCGATTCCCAGTGGGAGAGATTTTAAGTTTAAGCGCATTGCGGTGGTTCGGATCCCATCTCAAACTGTAGGTCCAAGTTATATATAGCCTCGGTGCTGGAAAGAAACGATAAACACTAATAATTAACTAATTAGATGGGTGCTTCTAGGATCAAACATTTATAGAGGATTTTTGATAGGCGTTCAGCACCCGTAGAATTTTTCGCTGGAATTTATTCCGAAATTTATCACTCTGATGCCGATCGATGCACCAATGAATATCCCTATTTAATTGCACGAATCACTCTTAAAACGGTAGTTACAATCAATCCAACCCACGTTCCCTCTACTGTTTTTATCAGGCGCATACACAGCAATTTCTTTCAAGAGGGGGGTCCAATTTCAATTTGAGAATAAAGAATTTTAAAATTTGTAAAATCGCTCCTAAAATTAGACTAAATTCACAGAAAAGCAGCTTTGCGGGAGGGGGGCAGCTGGAGCCCGGACCACCAAAACCTATCGCCTCTGTATGTCCCTGGTTTGTATTTTATTGGTTAAACTAGCTGAAATGCCCGTTCTTCGAACGGGGAGATCAGATTTATTAAAATATTTGAACTCCCAACTACCCTAACAATATACATTTCAATAATTGATTACACGGTTCATCCCGACTATACATGTCATCCCCCATGTGACCCTGAAGGGTTGATAGGGGTTTATTAGCCACATTTGGACAGAAACGCCATCGGGTTTGGCACCATTCATCTCCACAACCTCGAAAATCATGAATTCCAAACAAATATCGCTCATTTTCGATTATTTGTACGTCATTCCCCTTGTGACCCCCCTAGAGATGGTAGGGGTATCTGACCTCCACTGAGACTGAAACGCTATCTGGATTGTCACCATTTATCGCCGTGACCCCGAAAACTGAGAAATCAACACTAATACCTGTCATTTTCGATTATTTGTATATGTCATCTCCTTGTGACCCTCTTGGGGATGGTAGGTATATCTCACCCCTACAACATTTTGTGTTGGTTATAAGTAATATGCGTACCAAATTTCGTTAAAATTGCTCCGGGCGTTCCAGAGTTATGCTAGACAATATATAGATACATACAGACACACCTACATACATTATTTTTTTTACATATCATCCTCCTGCGACCCTCCTAGGGATGAAAGGGGTATCTTTCGCCCATAGTGTTTGTTTCCTCACTGTAAGTAATACGTGTACCAAGTTTGGTTGAAATTGGTCCAGGCATTCGAGAGTTATGCTCGAACATACATACATACACACATACATACATCCTTTTTATATGTATAGATAATGACTTAACAAGTTTGAAGTTTTTAATCTACGTACAGTACAACCTCGTTTATCCGGCCCTCGTTCACCCGGATCTCCGGATAATCCAAACCGGATTTGTAGAAACTTTTTAAAATTTAATGTTCACATAGATAATAATTTTTAACTATGATAGCAAGAACGTAACCATAAGTACGACAAACATTTTCTTTTTGTTTTGATTAAATGTACAGTTCGTGTATAGATTTCACAGTAAATTATAGTAATACTGTACATAAAATGATTCTTATCGAGTTTTAGAAAGCTTTACTCACAAGACGTTGAAGTGAATTGACTCAGGATTTGTTCTGCTTATTATCCATATTATCAGGATTATTCGGATTTTTGATTTTCCAGATTGTCTTTGGTCCCAGATAGTCTGGATAAACATGGATGTACTGTATATAAAAAATACGTATGTATGAACGGATGTAGACCCTATGTGTATGTGTGTATATGTTCTAGCATAATTCTGGAACGCCTTGAGCAATTTCAACCAAACTTGGTACAAGTATTACTTACAGTGAGGAAACAAACACTATGGGCGAAAGATACCCCTTTCATCCCTAGGAGTGTCACAGGAGGATGATATGTAAAAAATTATGTATGTAGGTGTGTCTCTATGTATCTATATATTGTCTAGCATAACTCTGGAACGCCCGGAGAAATTTTAACGAAACGTTGTACACATATTACTTATAACCAGGAAAAAATGTTGTAGGGGTGAGATACATCTATCATCCCCAAGAGGGTCACAGGGGGATCACATATACAAATAATCGTAAATGACTGGTATTAGTGTCAAATATTTATGTTAGTGTTCAGGGTCACGGAGATGAATGGTGACTCCCAATGCCATTACCGTAAAATATTGCCTCCACTGGTATGAGAAGTGAGGGGGGAGTTAAAAATAAAAAGTCACGGTGAGTATGACATGAACAAAGAATAGATTCAGTCGAAATAAACCGGGTAATCAATCTTTGAAGTGAACATTATATGGGGAGTTGGGGGATTCAAATATTTTGCACAAACTTCGTCATACTGTGCGAAGAGCTAGCATTTTAGCTAATATATATAGTGAAATTTGTATAAAACAGAAGGCGGTGGGTCCGAATTTTACTCGAAGGAATAATAGCGATAAGGACTGTAAGGAGTTTCCGTTATAGACAGATTTCCGTTTTATTCAAGTTCTGGTTTCTACAAGTTTCACTGGATATATAATCATAGTCAACCATTGTGAATACAGTGCTGGGTGAAGGTCTTTCCAACTCTTTTCCGCAACAACCTATCTTCCATTTCCACTTAGGGGGCGCGGTGGCTAAGTGGTAGAGCGTTCACCTCCGGTGCTTGGGGTCCCTGGTTCGATCCCAGCTCGCGTCGCGTGGACTTTGTGGTGGACAAACACCGTGCTCGTGGGTTTTCTCGAGATTCTCCCGTTTCCTCCCACTTTCTTCATTCCACCATTTCACTCATTTCTCATTATCACCGTCTCCTTTAGCCTAACCGGCATAACCGTGGGACGTAAAACTTAAAGATTTCATTTCCATTTCCACTTCCATTTCCTCTTCTGAATGGCTTGTAGTAGGTGCATACACTTGAATCACTTGTAGTGTATATCTCTGGGAGAGTTTGACTTCAAGCCTTGCTACTCGACTAGATATACTATCTACCTCAAGGACCTTGTTTTTCAATTTTTCGTCGATAAGAAATCCCACTCCGACAGTCTTGCCACATTCTGATCCTCTGTAGTAGAATAAGTGTCCTTTCTTCAATTCGATTAATTCTTCTCCTTTTCTTTTTACTTCGCTCAATCCGACGATGTCCCAGTTGATTTTCTGTAGCTCTTCTTCCAGCTCCTGGAATCTTGCTTCTGAAGCCAGGGATTTTGCATTATATGTAGCCATAGTCAGTTTTAAATAGCAACCTAGTCCGTAAATCCGGGGATTCTTAGCACCCTCTGCCTGCATGTGATTCTGAACGTTGCCTTGCCCAGACACAGTTCGGCTTCCGGAGAATAAAGGTCTTCTTGGCTTATCGTGTCCTATTATGATTGTTTAGACAAGTTGCAGGTATTTGGCAAAAATCACCGTGCCTAGCAGGCATGTTGGTGATAGCCCTCCATGTTCGCCTTCCTATCATTAGGGAAACCTGTAAGTTTTACCGTGGACAGGAAGTTACCAGTCTGCACCACTAGGAGGTACGGATAGGACATAAGTGGCTAGCCCAGCCGGTTCCATACGTTGTCGACTAATTCTCAGCGTGCGGGTCTCCTGGTTTACTACTACTAGACACCATTTTGCATATATATATATATATATATATATATATATATATATATATATATATATATATATATATATATATATATATATATATATATATATATATATATATATATATATACCGGGTGATTCAATAAGAATGTACCAGGCCTATATCGCAGCTAATATTGCACGTGGAGCCTTCAAACAAAAAATTGCATCACCAAATCGTATGTGTAGAATGCAATAAAATAGTAGCCTGACCAGTGGCTTCTCGTGAATACCTCCAACGGGGAGCAACTTCGAAATTTGCAATGCAAAGTGGTATAACTGTTGAAATCGTTCAAAAGGACATTAAATGCCATGCAACTTTTAGAGGACAAACTTTGTTATATCCCTTCCCATTTAACAGCTAGAGGCGTTGTTGCAGACTTGTATCTGAGTACCCGTAGCAGGCTCATATCTCAGCTAATAATGCACATAGAGCCGTCAAACAAAAAAATGAACTACTAAATCGTATGTGTAGAATGGAATAAAAATAGTAGCGACACCAGTGCCGTATCGTGAATATCTCCAACGGGGCAATCTGCAAAATTTGACATGGAAACAGGGGTTGGTTATGCCTCCATTGAAACAATCGCATAATGGGAGAAACGTCGAGAGGAAACATCCTCGCACCATCTGACTTTCACCTAGTAATGCGACTGTGTTGCTGCCAACGAGGAAGAAATATGCCAAGGTGTTTCCTCTGAACTTAGGTACATTCGTCACCGGAAATTATGACATAGTAATTTCGTCACCTGTAATTTTGTCACCAAAATATTAGAACGTACGAAATTTTGTCATGGTCATTTTTTCACCTTTGTTGAACTAAGTAGAGACAAAGTAAACGACCAAAACAGCTAATCTTATCTTAATCAAACTTGGAAAACAATTCAGTTGGTGTTCGACTCTGGAAAATCGAAGTTTCGGATACTTGACGCAAGAACAAACAATAATAAAAGAACATAATGTCAGCTTCAGAAAATGTTAAAAGCACAGGCAAATTGTGTAGCTAATGGATTTATATATCACTATTTACAAATATTAAGTTTTCAAAATTTCAGAACAGAAAATAGAAAAAAATATAACTTGTTATAATGCAATAAGTGTTTTACAGGTTGATTTTCTACTATTCATAACATGATATTAAACAACAAGCAATTATTTTTTCAAACATTTAGTTCCAGTGTTATACGTTATGCACAAAGACTGGAGCCGTTTCTGCAAAATCTGAAACACTCTTTTAGTTTCTTTTTTGGTGGTTGACACACAGCATCTTGATGTAGCTCAGTTGAAACCGTTTCTTCAACTTGTTGAATTAAGTACTATCAAAATAGTCCAGAAGTTCCAGCTCTTCCTCCGAAGCCTCTTGTATTCCTGATGCACATCTGTTGTGGGAAGAAATGTCAATCCGTTCATTTTCTCCCATAATAGTCATTGCTCTTGCACCGTTCTGTGAATCCAATCTCTTGAACCTTTCTCCACGTTGAGTGAGTCAGGTGAAAAAAAAGCAATGCTGTACACAGTTGATAATATTTCTGTGATAGAATTACTGGAAACTTTTATCTCTTATCTCAAATGCGGGTCTAGGATGTTTCGGTGTAGGACATTTCGCTGTAGGGTGTTTCGGTGTACGGACGTTACAGTGTAAGAACGTTTCGGTGTAAGGACGCTTGACTGTAAAGGACGTTTCGGTGTATAGCCTAATATTTGATTGCATTAATCATATGCTTGTAATGAACAGTCATGAAGTGTCATAGTGTAGTCACTCTGCTATAGCGTAAACTTATTAATATTGTAATTGAGTCTCATTGTTATTGCTCAGACTCTTCGTAACATCAGCGTATTTTTTTCTTTTTTCTGACTTCATGTCCGCCAATTAACTTATGTGTTCCATTTGAACAGCACTAACAAGGAGACTTACGGAAGTGTAATTTACTGATTTGAATGAAACTTTGCAAACTTGTAGAATATCAAAAAATAATCGTCACGTATATTTTTTTTATTTTGGAAATGGTGCGGATTTAAGGGTAGAAACCACCCTTTTAGAGGTGGCCTCTAAGCATAAACAGAAAATAATCATTAAAATAGAAGATTAAATGATACAGCCAGCTTACTGCCAAGGGGGTTTTAGGACAGGTGATTCAGAACCTGACGTTAAAATTACAAAATTCAAATTGGTGGATCCAATATGATGATTACTATTACAAATAGTCTTCTGGTTTTAAATGTTCTGCAGTTAGCCAAGAACAATTATAATTGGCAGGGACTACTGAGAGAAGGTGCACACTGACGCGAAACCCCTTTCTGTACTTATTTTAACAGGACGTTTGATTAAATCTATAGCCCAAAAAGTTAGAAGCCAGTACCAATGCATTTGTCGCGAAGAAGAAGCAACACATGTTATTGGAAAAGAAAATATTTATAACTCTGATCAATATGGTTTCATTTTTAAATGTAGACGGGACGTACTCTAGTGTTTACAGAGACACAAACAGTGGAAAGTGTGGCGCAGTCAGTAAATTCTATGACTCATAGCTACATCATACAGCCTATAATTTCTGTAAATAGTGTTTTGTTATCACCACTGTTAATTGTTTTGTAGGATAACAATGGAACATTTGGTCTTGTAGTCCAACACAACCTCTTTAAATTTGTAAACATCCTTGTAAAAACATCAAATCCGGAAAAATTAACATCAAGTCTTGTGAGATCATGGTTCCAAGAGATTTTTCTTCAAGAGTCTAATCCAAAGTCCATTTTGTTATTAGTTTCGTGGAGTGGTCACATTTCATCAACTTTGAACCTATTTTAAGAACAAAAGAGTAACTCATAATATAAACCATTTCTGCGGGAACAACTGGTAGGATTCAGGCTCTTCTTGTGCTCTTTAGGCCATTAAAAAATTTTCTTGAGACATTTATCTGACACTGTCCTTCTCTACAACTATAACATCAATTTACATCTCCGTAATAATATAATTAAGATCCCAACATTGATTCATAATCAGTTTTCTTCCCCTAGATTTGCTAATCTTATTCGGTATGCATGATATAAAAGCGGTTATTTTGAAGAAAAACCTCCTGTGTTTGAAAATTTCCTTTCAAAGATTGTGCAGCATTTTGCGATTTGTGCACAGTTATTGCCGTAACAAGGTGTGTGTGGTGTACACAATGTTTATACATCACACACTTTTTTTTTTTTTTTTTTTTTTACTATATATCATTACCGTAAAACGTTTTCCCAATCAATTCATAATTATAACATTTGAGGATATAAGAAGTTCTGACATAGAGTGAAGCGAGGGGACCCACTATAAATAAGTAACCCCTGTCAATTACAGCAGCATTTAATTTTTTTATTTATTAATTTATATTTTCTACTTCATGTATTTATTTCTCCGTAACGAATAATTTTCATTTTGAAGAGTGGACATTTCGATGTAAACATTGGAACTTTTACACCGAACCAGCCTCACACCTAAACGTCCTTACACCGAGACATCCGTGCACCAAAACGTCCTACACCGAAACGCCCTGCACCAAAACGTCCTACATCAAAACATCCTACACCGAAACAGCCGTATCCCCTCAAATACGATATCTGAAATATGTAACTCTTTATTTAGTAATAATAATAATAATAATAATAATAATAATAATAATAATAATAATAATAATAATAATAATAATAATAATAATTATTATTATTATTATTATTATTATTATTATTATTATTATTATTATTATTATTATTATTATTATTATTATTATTATTATTATTATTATTATTATTATATTTCGATTTGCTTCAGATGAAGATTAAAGAAAGCAATTTTAAAAACTTTTCCGATTCATTCATTGTACTTGTATTATATTCTAAAAGACACTGGTGATGATATTATCGTGACAAAATTTTCGGTGACGAAATTACCTATATGGTAATATTTTGGTGACAAAATTACCAGTGGTGAAATTACCGTGACGAACTTTCCGGTGACGAAGTTTCCGGTGACAAAATTACCGCCGCCCGTTTCCTCTCGACGTTTCTCCCATTGTGACCAGAGAAAAACAAAAAGAGGGAAGGAAGCGAAACCTTGCATGAAGCAACTGTAGGAAGGGGGGCACCTAGCCACGTATTGGTTAATATCACCGGATGTAAAATGTTGCCAACTCAACACAAAGTTGTATTTTTTGAATAGCACTACGTTAAGTTATTACAAATTTTAAGTCTACATACAAATCGAAAACAAACAATACCACTTTTATTGTTCAGTGCTGCAAACTAATTATGCTATAATATCACAAAAATCCAGAAACATCCCAATTTTGGAGGTCTCTGATGGAGTGATGACGCAAGTGAGACGGATGGTGCATCGCACATCGAAAGCACCTTAGTGTCGAATACTATGGTCAGCATATGATGTATTTCTATCAAACAGAAGAAAAATGCTACAAGGAATTCAAAACTTGATTTCTTGCAAAGGGCTTTATTTCGAAAAAAAGCTGAGATAAGTATCACATCTAATTACGTAGATTATTTTCAAAAGATGTAATGATCATAATGCCGTTTACAGCAATTTGATATTTTACACCGTTTAGGAGATATAATAATGAATGTTAAAGTTGGCAATACTACTAAAAGTCGTGAAATTAGGAGAATATGTGGTAATCACAACTACCAAAAACTGTTGGTCAAGTATCAAAGGTGCGAAAACAAGCAACGATCGCTTTATAAATTTCTTGAAACTGCGCCATTTTAAAAAGTATTGCCAACTGTAACATGTATATATGATGTCTAGTGATGGGTAAATTCCCAGGAAGATATTTTTCCGGAATATTCCCGGGAAGATTCCCCAAAATGGGAATTTTCCGGGAATTTATCTACAATCACAAATAAAATTGCTTTCTATTACTATATTATGATTTCAAAGTTAAATTCGTTGCTATATCACAGTATATTATTACTCTTGTTCCCAGCGGAGCCTTTAAAATGTATATTCTGAACGATGTTATTTTATTAATATTTTATTATATTTAGAGAGTACGCATAAATCTATATTTATTTACAATATGTTCTACGAAAGTAAATATGTTTCAAAAATGGTATAGTAAGTCGACATACTTTTAAACCGCTAAAAAGTTTAAATTTACATGTAAGTGGATTATCTGAACTTGACTCTACTACTGATATAAACATATTAAATTTTTAAGTGTTATAAACAAATTAGGTTGGGTAAGTGCCAGAAGACACATGTCCCACCATTTTATCAACATTTGCAATTGCAAGATACTTTCTTATCTTTATAATTTTGCATGTAATATTGCCATACACGACATTTTTTCCTGCCCATTTCTCGAAACTTCATGCTTTAATTCACATGTAAGAGAAGTCCGAGTACCTCTTCAGAAATTCGAGTCAGAGACAGGAGACAGACCGACGTCTATTACTAACGGTGGTTCAGGGTTTATTAATAGTACTTCATCTCTATTTCTACATAATGCTACATTACTTTACAAAATGGATTCTTTTCATCATTTGTAAATTAGTACTTTGCTACTTTTGGCTATTGTTTAGTTTGGTGGGTCCAGATGTTCCACCTACTTTTTTTGCGATATTCTATTCCGATGCGGTTGTTTTATGGTTTCATACGTTAAATTACGTTACCAACATTAAATTCAGACAGCATTGCCGAGCGAGAGTTAGCGAGTGAAGGCGGGGTAGAGCCTCGCAGAGCACGTTGTTTCCTATCTTCGTTACCAACAATTCACTTTCTTTTCTCACATAAATCACTTTCACTTACCTTTACGGTTTGTACAAATCCCCTACTGCCCTAAACAAAATTGTGTTCAATACTTTCTTGACTAATTGAACACCACTACCAACTCATTTGTTCCGTAAATCGTCCTACTTTTTGCTAGTTTTGGGCCCCCAATACTAAACAATCACCCTACCTTTTAGTGCAAATTGAAATGGTACTTAAAAACGCATATTATTAATTATGTTAAGTACAGTCAAAAAAAATTCTTTAACCTCCAAATTCTTTAAAATCTAGAAGTAAATCATAATATATTAAAATAATGTAATTAGTCATACGGTTTTTATAATTTGGAAGATAAAGTAAAGAAATGGATATAAATTCCTTCCCGGGAATTTATAGGCCAGGGAAAAAACCCGGGAATATTCCTATTTTTTTAAAAAAATCCCTTCCCACTGGGAATATTCCCACTGCCTATCACTAG
Organism: Thermobia domestica; assembly: GCF_964235325.1. Taxonomy (NCBI): domain Eukaryota; kingdom Metazoa; phylum Arthropoda; class Insecta; order Zygentoma; family Lepismatidae; genus Thermobia; species Thermobia domestica. Next base: position 96,784,561 of record NC_137467.1, read on the forward strand.
TAATGTCCAAGAGGTCGGGTGCCCCAAACTATAACCTCAGTGCAGAAAGTGGCCAATCACTTCAGCAAATAACAAAAACATTCATTTTTAACAGTTATAAATTCATCGAAATTAACACATAATTACAAGCAAATTATCTCTCATTGCCTTAGAGCATATACGATTTTTTGAACTTTTACATCATATGTCTCTCCGGTCTTCACAAAATAACCAACTTTTTAAACATATAGGGGAGACCGAAGCAGGTTGGCGAACTTTTCATTCTTTATTTTTTTTATGAGCAGATTGTGCACTGTATTTGAATGTAATGGATATGTACGGACAGACCAATGTTTCCTCTAATAAATTCCATTTTTGTTTCTGTTTTGTTGCTTACAGTTTTCGAGAAATAATTTTTCTTTCTTTTAAAACGGAGTATGCCAACCGACCCCTACTCAGGGTCTGGTTGGCTGATAGCGTGGGGCTAGTTGGCATTCTTTTTAAATATAGCAAAGCACACAAAAAATTGGATTTATTAGAAATATACGTTATTTTTCTGAATTCTATTATATATATATTGCAATGAAGTAGGCTATTTGAAGTTTGAAATTACTTTTATTCACAACAAGAATCAGCATTATGAAATATGAAAACTTCTTTCTTTTATTCTAGCTTGGTTGTCATGACATTGAAAGCTACAAGATTATCAAACCACATCAGTTTTAATATGATTTGGTGTAGGTTAATTCTTCATATTATTTCAAAATGTAATTAAAATAACTGAACTATCAAGAAAGGTAGTTTATTTCCCGCTGTTCACAAAGTAGCTAAGAGAAACTAAGATGTGTTTTAGCTGAATTATCGAGAAATGCAATTTATTTAATACTTTCCACAAAGAAAGAAAAAGCAATAGCTAGGCCTCTATTTTTGTAACAAAAGAGCACATGCAAAATATTCTTGATCCTGAGAATTAGGCCTATTCAGAAAATTCAGAGTCCGGCATACAGTCTTTTCTCGATTTCTAAATTTTGACAGCAATCCAATATCTGCATGCTATTCTATAACATTGAAGTAAAAGATTGGTAGAACTGTAAACTATATAACAATAAAACAAACAATGTAACAATAATAATAAAATGAAATAAAATTTCACATGAGGTTGTTTGGCGCACTTGCCAACCAACCCCAAATGCTATACGCCAACTAGCCCGAAGCCCATTTTGTGCAACAAAGTCGTAATTACTCAGCAATTGTTTTGCATTTACGTTTTATTGTTTGAATATCCATTAAAACAAAGTTCAGATCTAACTAATGCTATATTACTTACCTCTGTACCCCAAGTAGTGACGATTCTGTGATGTAACAGAGAACTGAAAAAAATACTTCAGACTGGCAAAAACACTCTTTATCTAATAGACACCATAATCCGCAAGTTACAAATTCCATATAAAGGTGGCAGCTGCATCCATAGGTCGCTCTTTTATGACAGTAGCAACAGCTCATTATGTTAATTAATGAAGGAGTTATATGCAGTTCGTCAACCAGCCCCGATCTCCCCCAATAAGTAAATGTTAATGCTATTGTAAATGGTTACCTCGTTCAAATCCTCAAATATTTGGGCGATGATTTGATTACTTTCTCTTAATTACTCTTAGTTTCTTGCTTGTTATTCATAAATACTTTCTTTCTTTGTTTTTACTAGATTATCCAGTTATTTGATGATAATACAAACAGAGTTGGGTGTTTTCCGTTTGGCAGAATTGTCGATTGGAAGATTTGTCCATTTTCACGATTGGCGCATTTGGTAATTGGCAGATTTGGTAATTGGCAGGTTTGGTAATTGGCGGATTTGTCAATTGGCAGATTTGTCCATTGGCAGATTTGGTAATTGGCTCATTTGTCCATTCTCACGATTGGCGCATTTGGTCATTTTCGCGTTTGGCAGATTTGGTAATTGGCAGATTTGGTAATTGGCAGATTTGGTAATTGGCAGGTTTGGTAGTTGGCGGATTTGTCAATTGGCAGATTTGTCCATTCTCGCGATTGGCGCATTTGGTCATTTTCGCGTTTGGCGCATTTGGTAATTGGCAGATTTGGTAATTGGCAGATTTGGTAATTGGCAGATTTGTCAATTGGCAGATTTGTCCATTGGCAGATTTGTCCATTGGCTGATTTGTCCATTTTCACAATTGGCACATTTGGTCATTTTCGCGTTTGGCGCATTTGGTAATTGGCAGATTTGTCCGGGTCCCGAAGCAGCTGTAAGTTAGCCGAAAGGAGAGAGGGGGGAGAGAGTGGATAGACTGCAATACGATCAGCAGCATTGTACTTGTACATAATATCTTTCAGCTTAAATTTTCCTTTTATTTGAGTCCAGTTTATATTGTCAACAGTAAAGATTTTGTCTGTGCCATGAAGTATGCGGTTAAATATTTCTTTTGTATCTTCGCAATTTTCAGTACTTTTAAATAGTTGAAAATGAAGGTATTGATCAGTATATAAATAGCACATTTTGAGGGATGTGACGAACTAGTATTGGTAATTGTAAAAATAGAAATTAAATCTTTCAGTTATAGTCCCACGGTTATGCCATATCGGCGAAGGCAAGTGGTAGTGATGATAATGAGTGAAATAGTGCAATGAAGAAAGTGGAAGGAAACGGGAGAACTCCGAAAATCCACACAGACGATATTTGTCCACCAAAGCTCACTTGGCGCGAGCTAAGATCGAAACAGGGGCCCCATTTGCTAATTGTGGTATTGTTCAGAATATTTGTGTACACATTCCATTTTTAGACGCTATGTATTCACATTTCTAGATAGCATTCAAGAAACTAAACGTTAGTTTTGTCATTTCCAACTGGTCAGGCATGATGTAATAGTACACCTTCAGCCACGTAGCTAGGGCATGGCCAGAGGGCTCAGCCCCTATGAAACTTTCAGTTATTGAATGTGTGAATCAACATTTTACTTTAGCGATATTGCATCGTAGTTTGCTATACAAAATCCTAGAAATGCGATGCAAACGGAAAATTGGATCGCAAAATGCAATGCATCTATGATCATTATTGAATTAATCATTAATTTATTGAAGTAAGCTACTATTGCTACAGTATACTCGTATTATTTTTTATCCTTCTTTTTTCGACCTCACTCATATATTGTACAGTAAATGCTCAGTAATTCATTCCCTCGAAAACACGATGTGCTCTTTTAGGTGTCTGTTAGTTCTAAAGAACAATCTACTGCGCACTACAGACCATATTACTGGAGATTGGTCATAAAATTGACGACAGATGCCATTTCCTCATCGACATTTTATTCAATTTGTAAGAAAATCGTCTTCATGTGCTTCTGAAATGTAAGACCCGAAATTACTGATCGGAAACTAGATTACTAGCAAAACTCCGTGACCTTAACAATACTTTCTCTTCTGCTTCTCTGTCTCTTCATAATTGTTCATAGGATTGACCCAGAAATATATATTTGTTTTTACCAGTATATCTTTTTATGTTGCTTTCTCGCCACATTGAAAGTGTTCTATGTTGCTTGTTATTATATCACGGAACAACGGATGAAGCGTTTGAAACATATTTTTAAATAAAATTAATACCTTCCTAAAGCTAGTTTTTTTTTTTTTTTTTTTTTTTTTTAAATCCTGCCACTTTGATGTAAAGGTGTATTTTAAGAGGATATTAGGGGTTCAAAATTTATTCCAGAAATGTAGTATCTCACGAGTGTTTCAAATTAGGAAGATGAATCTGGACATATAAATTCGTCGTTACAAGTAAACTGACACGTGACACACATCCCTGCGTTTTCAAAATGCTACTTCTGAAGGAGAAAGGGGGCAATTTGTCTCTCTGTAGTTCCAAAATTCATTTCAAATAGTTCAGCCATTTTCCCGTGATACCATCACAAATAACAGGCAGCGTCAATTTCATTGTGACCTATGCATAACTATATACAGGGTGTTTCAAAACCACACCCACAATGTTTGAGAGGTAATTCCTGACACCAAGATAAGGCAAAAAGTGTAGACCAACCTGGGTGCACAAATTCTTCCTTTCGGCTGTCGAAAACATGAAAAAATGAAATTTAAAGGTTCATAGCTCCATAACTATGGGACCTATCGTAGTCGGGGTCAAGACTTCACTTAGGAACTAATATGTTCGCTATCAAAAAATACATGTCTCAGAATCCTGCGTTGCTTACGCAAGAAATTTTGTAGGAGGAGTTTGGTTACGGGCTAATTTGAAGTATTCACCAACTACCTTTATAAAGATTGTTGCAGAAGTACCGCAGGATTCTGAAACTTCGATATTTGGATAGGGTATATACTAGTTCCTAAGTGAAGCTATAACCATCTCCACGTTATGTAACTAATTTTTGTGGACGCTCTGTATATTTTGGAAAGACAGAAATCATTATTCAACTTATACTTTATTTTTTCGATGCAAATAATTTCTTTCCTTTGGTGGGAACTGCTGATAATTCAATTTCTTTCCCACGGATCAAGAACAAAAGTCTTTAATCGTTCACCCATACGTACATACATGTGAAACGTTTTGCCGTGAGAAGATTTTAGTGCGTAACACACACCACATTTATTATCTGAACTACATTCTTACTTGGAGCCTCAGTGTTTCTTCCTTACGCTCAACTAGCGTTATCTTTCTGTACATTGTGGCCAGTGAACTGTGAATTAACGCAAATTCTTTCGACATTTAATTTGCATATCCATACAGGTGGCTTAACCTAATCACATTTTAAAATGAGCTGCTATCATTGACCAGTTGGTCAACTCACATCTCAACCAGAATACCTAAACTCTGGGAGTTTTTCTCCGCGTATCAAGATAGCGAATACGTTCGTTTAAGTTACTACAAAATTAAGTAAAGAGGCCGACTGTCTCATAGCCGATCAAGGACTGGTATCACGGCTAGCCGCCACTTAGTGAAGTTCCGGGTCCTCTGACCCTGTGCGTATAAATAGGAACGGATTCTCCAATGTCCTAATTCTACGTTGTGACTACCTGTATGTGTTCTGCTGGATGTGGATTTTTCTCGCAGTAGCTAGGAACTTACGTCGTGGGATTACTTCAGTGCTACCCCACAGTGTTAACTCCCACGTACATTAGTGAGTGATGTGAGAAAAGTGTTTGTGGTGAACCTCCAAATATGTGATACATATGTGATACAAAAGTAAAGGGCTATTAACGTCGTGAAATGTGAAGTGTAATTTTGTTTGTAAAAATAGTCAAGCGTCTATACCCGTATCAGTGTTTAGTTTTGTGATTGTTTTTCTTCCACATTTTTTTCCTTTTTTGTTTTTACAAATAGTGCACTTAATAAACAAGCATAATATTATTTTATTTAATATGTTTTCGTTGCATGTATGTCTGAGCGATCATCTGGATGTCTGTGAGGATGTCGAAACGAGACATCTGAACCTCTCGGTGCTTGATGCTCATCTCATTATTGAGACCTAAGGGCGATCGGGAAAAGTTCTGTAATCCCTTTTTGGAAATGTTCTTTAGTGTCTTAAACAGGTAAATTAAGGTCTCCTGAAAGTACTCGTTGGCGGCACAGCAGGGGGACAGATCCGAAAAGCGGTTACAAAGTCTTGACCCGACTACGGTGGGTCAATTCGTTATGAAGCTATGAAATTTTTTTTTTTTTTGTTTGTTTTTTTGTTTTTGGTAGCGTATAACTCCGAAAGAAAGCCTTTATACATCCAGGTTGGTCTATACTTTTTGCCTTATCTTGGTGTTAGGCATCACCTTCCAAACGTTGTCGGTGTTGTTTTGAAACACCCTGTATAGCCACATTCAATTCGATTCTTTTGTTTGTGATCGTATTACTCGAATATGACTGAACCGTTTGAAATGAATTGTGGAAGATATATAGTGCCTATATGAAGGTGTTTTTTTTTTTTTCTGTCATGTCACTTTGATTAAAGGGCGTATAAGGCATATCCAAATTGGGTAGGGCGGTTCAAAATGTATGCCAAAATAGAGTATATTGTGGGTTTCTATGAATACTTTTTCATTGAAATGCGATCCTAAGGGGAAAAGTCGGTTCACACATTTCCTATAAATCTGTTTTCCCGTACGAAGAACTGACAATTCAGCTATCTTTAAATAAACGAAAGATACACTCAAATTTGTTTATTCAGTCCGAAATTATTAACATAACTACATGTACAGGGTAACATATACAGCGTTTTACTGGGGTATATGGAATATTTTAGTTTTATCTCTCTGTGTTTTATATATATATTTTTAACCAGCGTAAGTATACTGGCTTCAGTCTAGTAAACCAAAACTGTAGTTATCTTTGTGCTGTTAGTGATTTTTATTTCTTGCTCAATGAGCAAATGGCAATTCAGAAACTGTCACATTGTGCGGGCTGAGCTTGACAGGTTTCTCCGAATCTTCTATTGATCCATGAGAGCACTGGGCCGTTGAACATGTCCATAGAATCACGTGGTTGTGTTTCTTGGTCTCTTGTCTATTTTAGTAGAGAAAGAGAAGTGAAAGAAAGGACCATTTGTTTCTCATTCAGCGGCGGTAGTGGTAAACATTTAACCTTTCACTGCCATCTAAACTGTTTAAACACTGTTCTGCTTTACTTGTGGTTTTTCTCTTTCAACTGGATTTCCAGTTGGATTGATGGCGACTTATTTTTTTTTTTTTAATGAAAATCTCTTTTCCATTTTTTGCACTGGAAATAATTCTTGAATTTTGTCGTTGGTTTAGAGCCAACAAAAGTTATTATGGGATTTGGTACGAAAAACAACATAAACTTCTTTATCATCATCTCTTTCTTCTTCATTTTTTTAAACTTTCAGTTAATACTACACTAATTATATTTCAGCATTATATTCTAAAATGTTTCTGTAATTCCTGTTACACTTAACATAGCTTAGCGTAGAGGATATAAAAATAGATTATACATTTTATGTGATTTTAACAAGATATTGAAGAGTTATCAGCTTATAAAATGTTTCTCTAGTTGGTCGCTTGTGTCATTTAGAGGATTTTTCAAACGTTGCTAAGCAGAGTGACCAAAAAATTACATCTTCACTTATCAGTGATATATGAATGTTTCACTCCACTATTCATTAAAGATTTTCTTGGGCGTAGTAGCCACAGTTGGCACGAGTGGCCTATCTATTCACAGTGAATATTACGGTGTCACTTACCTGATTGTGTAGCAAACTTGCTGCTTTTCTCCACACAGTCAACAAGCTGGTGGTTTGTATGTTTCTATTTAATTTCAGTGGAAGTATACATGCCACTGTAAACATAGCACTTTACTTTGTTTTTCTTTTTTAACATAATTTTCACTAGCACATTTCACACCTCACTTGATCGGGGTGCATCAGTGGCTTTGAAATTACGCTGCCACTTGTCTCATTAAGAATGGATTCGTAATTACAGGTATTACGAATATTGCAACAAAGGGGTGTTAAATTAAATATGTACATACACACTATAACTACTGAGTAAGTGTTGTTCGTTCTATTAAGAACAACACTGGTGAGAAATAATACTTTACTGCTGTCGTGGCATTAACAAGTTTTGTTAGAAATAAATAGCTATAAATTGGTAAGAATTATTATTATTATTATTATTATTATTATTATTATTATTATTATTATTATTATTATTATTATTATTATTATTATTATTATTATTATTATTATTATTATTATTATTATTATTATTCGAGATTAGAGAATTTAATGTTGCCTATAAAATCGCAAAAGGGTTTAGACCAGCGTTTCCCAACTGGTGTGCCGTGAATGGGCCGCTGGTGTGCCGCGAGTAAATCGATACAAAATTATTAATTTTATAGCAATTAAATTGCAGGACATAGGGAAAAATGTATATTTGTATTTCACATTACTATAAACCTCTAATAAATCTACAATTTTAAGTTTCATCCCACGTTACTTTTCTGTACATTTTTAATATTGAAAAAGGTATTTGTTATCATTGTTATGACGCTATGACCATTATTGTTTCTTTATTGTTGCAGACTACTTCGTAACTTCAAATTTTAAAATATTCAATCCTTTCGACAAAACAAACATGCATACGAATTACCTACATTTGTGTTTTAAAAGTAAAAAAGATTTGTTTGTTCGTTCGTTATTTAGTGATCTTCCTTGTTAGTGAAAGTTTGGATGCAGTTTTCGAAAAAGAAAGTTTATTTTTGAAAAGCTAAGTCCTATATTTCATTGCAATTGTTTTCTATTTTTAAATTAGAATGTAAAATAAGCATAATGATTTACCATGGTGGAAAACTAGTGATCGAGCTTTCTTCTCTGTGAGGAGATCAGTAATCACATAAAAAGATACCATGGTACTTTATATTTAAATATAATAAAATCTATGAGTGTGCCGCGAGAATTCAAGCTACATTCATAGTGTGCCGCAAGTTGAAAAAGATTGGGAAACGCTGGTTTAGACCAACAACTAGCAAGCAGAGGGGCGTGAACTATGTAGGGTTCACAAAAGGACGCTACGCAAACAAGGTTGGAACTACTGCGCTAGACTTAGCTTAATAATAACAGTTTATCAGTGTCGATCTAACTTGTAAGAGGAAATAATGTAGACAATATGCCTTTCTGTGAGAGAGATTTGTCCCACCCGATGTAATTTACTTGGGTGGCAAGGGGCTGCTTTACAGATAGCGAAGCAAACCCATAGCAGGATCAAACATTAATTATAGAGAACAGAATATTCGAGTTCCAAATTGGAACGTTTTACATTAAGTAATATCATCATGCAGAACTATTACAGTTGTTATACTGCATTATGTTGAATCAATCAGTTTCATCGTTCTCATATGCATTTAAATTTAAAGTAAACGAATGATCAGTGCTGTCCCCACTGAATGATTTGTCACACCCATTTTTCGTGAAGAAATTTTAAATCTCTTGGTAGTAACTTTCAATTTCATATAGGCCTATATATATAATGGCCTATATATATGCCTATAGGCCAATATATATAGGCCTATATATATATATATGTGTGTGTGTGTGTGTGCTGCATAGAATGCAGTTTTACTTCCGTTTTTCCACTAAATTATATCGTTAAATATATTGGAAAATAAAATCTTTCAGTTTTGCGTTCCCGAGTTATGCTCTGTAGTATAAAGGACACGGTGATGACGAGAATGAAGAAATTGAGAAGAAAGGGAGATTCCCGAGAAAACTCACGCATACGGTATTTGTCTTACCACAAAGCCAATTTGGCGCGAGCTGGAATGGAATCAGGGACCCCACGCACCAGAAGTGAACGCTCTACCACCAAGCTACCGCGGCCTCTTTAAGTATTTTTCGGTAATTGAAAATAAAATCAAAGTGCTACCAAACTACTTTCCCAGTATGAGTTGTGGCAGCGTACGTGAATGACAAGTAATAAAAGAAAGTTTTAAAAGGTAAATAGAAATAGATAAATGCATTGAAGCTAATGGTGTTAGGTTTCTATTTAATTAGTGTCAGTGTATACGTCAGTTAGCTTAAAATTCAGTTTTCTACATTTCTAGGTTAATATAACTTAAATTCAATATTTAAAAGTAGTAATAGCATCACTGTTAGTCACTCTGTGTAGAAATCGAACAACGTCTATGCAGTCTGATATTTAACCATGTGCATTTTCATATACAGTAAATAAATAAATAAATACTCTATTCCAGCAGAATATAAATAAATAAATACTCTATTGCAGCAGAATATAAATAAATAAATACTCCATTCCAGCAGAATATAAATAAATAAATACTCTATTCCAGCAGAATATAAGTAAATAAATATTCGATTCTAGCAGAATAAAAACTAACAGCTGTATCAGATTGCCAGCGAACGATATATCTTTTAGCGCCATAAAAATTCATTTCTCTCGAAAACAAATAATCAAAATTGATTCACAGACGTGCTATTTTGTTCAGTTCGATGTGATCTATTTATTGATATATCTTTTATCTTTGGACAATGTGACAGTTAAGCAAAAAAAAAAAAAAAAAGTTTAAAAGTTAATAACAATTTCATTAACCATACAATATTCTGTCATCTTGGTAAGGTCATCGTAAGAGACTTGATTAGTGTATACTTCAGTATTAGTTCTATCTTAATAGGTGCCGTGACAGTCATACAACATAATTTTTTTTCTGTTTAGAAAATAATTAGTTTTTCTCCACTTTGTCAAACTTCATATAGAGATATACACTCACCCACATCATTTTGTTCACTCAATGCGATCTGTCGATTGCTATACGTCTCATCTTTGGACATCGTTTTTCGTTAAACACTAATAATATTTTAGACTTAATGTCCACGTAAAAGACTCATATAAAGAAATTAGAGAAAAACTCATAAAGTGTTCCGTGTGGAGTATTGTTCTGTATGGGTCAAAAACATGGACATTATGCAAAAAATAATGAAAAACGACTGGAAGGTTTTGAAATTGGATGTGGAGAAGAATTTAGAGAATTAGCTGGTTCGAGCAGAAAATTAATAAGAAGGTCATAGAAATAGTGGAGGAGAAAATAACAATTTTAAATATTATTAAGAAGAGGAAGAGAAACTGGTTGGGGCAGTGGCTAAGAAGGAACTGTATCATGAGAGACGTGCTAGAGAGTATGGTAGCACGAAAGAGAGAGAGAAGCCAAAGCAGATTACAATTATGGATGATATAAAAATAGAAAAATCGTACGTGAAAACGGAGATGTCAGCACAAGATCGTGGAGCATGAAAGCTTCTCAGTTGCGGCAAGGGACCTCCCAATAATGATAGTATACCTTTGATCATAAGTGTCCACCTACCCTGTTTGTATCATGACACTTTACTTCCGCTCATACCACGTGAAAAAAAAAAATAAATAGATAAACATAACATTGTCGTGAATGTATTTCATTTTGATGTATAATAATAATTTGTTTCAAAGTAAAATTAATTGTAAAGTGCACGTGATTGATAACATGAAATTAAATAAGATCATGTTTATTGAAATTTGTTTGTATCAAATGAAAAAAAAAAAAACCTACTATTTATGTCTTGATATTTGAAGATCCACCGCAATCTGAGAGCAGAGTTTGCGCACAGTCTCTGCAGCACGTCGTCGGCCAATTGGAGATAACTTAGTGCTTAGGCTCTTAGAGCATATTTCTTTTTTATGTCTCCCATTATCGGCCACTGGGTCTAGCTGGAGGATATCTCCAGTGTGCTGTATATTTCCTTTCTCTCTCTCTTTGTATTTGTGTGTGTGTGTGTGTATGTGTGTGCGTGTCTGTGTGTTGTGTTTAAAAGAAAGGAAACACGAAAACAAAATAAAGAAAAGCATTTTGGAAAGATGAAGATAGGATGTCTATTTGATGCTAGTAAGCAGCAGATAACAGGATCAGCAATTTTACTGTAGGCAGAAGTCTCTTTCCCTTCCTCTCACCTTTTTCTCGTTTCACTTTTGCCGGAAAGCTGCCCGTGTATCCGGAAGCCACCACTACCCGCAAAACAGCGTTGCCATTCTTCGCCAGTTATTTACAGCCCCGGTGGGGCTTCAGAGTCTAGGAAGCTTAATATACCGACCCGCCATAATTTTACTCAGTATTTAGCACCCCGGAGGTTGGTTACCATGTCTCGTAATGGTCCGGTGGGGTTTTGGTGGTCACATCGCGGCTATACACAAGGTTACGAAATAGCGAAGTGGAATTTTGACCGACGGAGGTGTGCAAAGTTACCTCTATATAGTTTTTTTTTCTCAACCCAACGGAATGTGTTCCAGTCAGGTTCTTTACTAACGATTTTGAGGAAACCGCAAAATGAGAGAATTTATCATGTTGTTGGAACATTTTTATAGGTTTTTCTATGTTCTAACCAGCAATGCATTGCTATATTTCTCGCTCTTCATGTGTAGTACAGTATTTCTTGCTTACTCACCGAGATGCAATGTAAGTATTGTTTCCTGTAGCCCATCTATTTGTAAATCAGGAATATTCTTCATGAAAGTAAATAATAGGCCTAGACACATATACCATCATTAAATCACAACATCCGTAATGTTTAATTTTTAAATAGTTTGGTTTACCAAAACCTCTTTATATATATATATCATGCCTGTGTGTCCATCCGTCCGTCCGGGGGAAAAAGGTCTCAAGGATTACTGATGAATCACCAAAAATTTGGTCAAGATGCAGAGTGTCAAATGTTAGAAATCAAACTTGTTCATGTAGGTCATATTCAAATCGACAGCAATAGAAATCGACCATTTCCGGTTTCTTACGTTGATTACTACGAAGCAAAATGGTAATAGATAGGGAGAAGCGGTTTTCTGCAATCGATTAAACGTCCCAGAATACCTAACTCTATACCAAAACTAACATTGATAGAAATCTACTCCAGCTTCTGGTTTCAGTGTTGGTCTACATAGAGCAAAAACGATAAGAGATATAGAAAAGAGTCTTCTTTTCGGAGTCGAATTAGCAACACCATCTCTCTCTGAACCCTTTATACTTATATACTTCTGGTTTTAACGTTGATCGCTGGAGTAAAACGGCAATATGTAGCGAGAAGCCGTTTCTGCAAACAAGCATGCCAAGGATATATTTCACTTTGTTCTCTCTCTTAAAACCAGAAGTGACAGAAATCAACCGTTCCCGCTTTTAGCATTGATTGTTATAGAATAAAAACGGTAAAGACAGCGAGAAACGGTTTTCTGCAATCAACTAAGTGTCCCGATATTCCATCTCCATCTTAATCTTTTCAGGAGAGACAGAGATTTCAAGAAAACCATAGACCTTTACGGCCCTAGTACCTCTTTCAGTTGTCACAGGGACAAGAACGATACCTCATTGTAAAGTTTATAGAATACATATTCCTAACGAGCTAACTTGTGTGTGTGTGTGTGTGTGTGTGTGTGTGTGTGTGTGTGTGTGTGTGCCCCGTGCCAAACCCGTAGAAGGAAAAGCTGTATTTTTTTTTTTTAAAAAAAGCGAGCTTTTTTTTTTCGAAATTTGTGAAAGGCTGGCAACACTGTTACTTGACACAAGCATGAAGAAATGTTTTCCCATGTACGCCAGTCATTGGGTACAATCATGTAAAAAAAAATAATAATAAATAAAGACGAAATTTCAATAGCAAGTTTCGAACGTGTTTCCTGTGAGAATTTATTTTGAAATATATTTTGGTCTATCCTGACGTTGGCAGCCCTAGCGACCTAATTGTCACGGAGATATAAACCACTCCTCGGTGCGAATCTTATGAGACATAGATTCTAACGAGGTAACTTTTGTGCTTTCCGTGCCTAAGCCGTGCCCAACCTGTAAAAGAAGAAAAGAAAAAAAAATAAAAAAATATTTTTTTCGAAGTTTGTGGGACTTGGGCAACACTGTTATTTGTCGTACGCAAGAAAAAAATTCTCATATATACGCCAGACATTGGTGACCATTGTATAAAAAATGAAAGGCGTATAACAACCAAGCGAAAAATTAGGAATATCGTACCTACATGAACCATTCTGTATATTTTCGATGGACTGTCGTCTACTCTGATGTTGGCAGCACTTGCGACAGAGATATGAGCCATGTCTCGTTGGAAAACACAAGGGACACAGATTTCTGCCCCCTTGCATACGACAAATAACAGTGTTGCCATAGCCCCCACAAACTTCGAAAAAGTGTATTTGTTTCAAACTTTTTTAAAAAAAAAAAAAAACTTTCTTCTTCTTCGTTTTGAAGTTCTGTACAAGGGCATAAACTTACCTCATTGGAATATGTATCTCATAAGCTTTCCAACGAAGTATGGCTTATATCTCTGTGACAATTAGGGCAAGTTGCTTCTTTCCAAATGCTGAGCGGATACTGAAAACATCCAAATTTTCTCCCCGATCCTTTCGCTGTGGAAATCCCAATGTGCATGAAATGCACACCATAGGAAAGTTTCACTCTTTCTGAAGAGACTGATACCTAAATCGTCTCTCTAGGTTAATTAGGAGCCAACCCACGGAGGTTTAAACTATTATAGGGAGCTAGCTTTAATGCGAGGCTGAGGAATTCAGAGTTGATTGGCAGGTTCCCCACCCCGTCGTCAAGAAACGGCCACTCGACGGTCCTGGGCAGGGTTGCCAGAGCGTTGTCAAAAAATTCAGCTAATACTCACTTAATTCAAAGAGTTTATGCAATTATGCAATCCCTATCGAAGATCGCTGTATACGTGGACACACGCAAATTAGGCTGTGATAACAAATGCTTCAGGTTTTTTTTCTCTCTCGCTGCTTCGTCGCACTGCACTATGACCTTCCTTATTACTTCTCTAGCTTCGCTGTGTATAGTTTGCCCTTTCTTACGCTGTGAAGCCATTGTCAAATGAATAATAAGCAACAAAACCGCAGCCACAACAGTACAGAACAAATAACCAACTCACACTAACTCTTCAGAATGACATTCATGTGACAAATTTTTAACCCTGGCAACACTGACATATAGAAGGAGGGCAAGGGAGTATTGCAAGAGTCAGGCAGAAAGATTGTTGAATTTCTTCCCCCTTTATCTCAGCCCCCGCTGGTAAACAAGCTAGCTCCCTATAATACTTGCTCAGCCCCTGAGCAGTTAGTCGTGAAAAGGTTAATATTGCTACTAGAAACGTAAGTGGTGAAAATCTGCTAGCATATCCGGTTTCAATATTGAGAAAATATCACGTCAGATAAAGCAACTCTGTCACGTGATACTGCTACTTGTTTTTGTATCCTTTTTTATAGTACTATAAGAAAAATCTTCCCAGGGAATGGCGAATTTAACAGTCTAATTGAAATTTAACATACACATCAGGAGGCTGGCCAGTTCCAGACCTGAAAGGATGCTACTGAATATAAAAGAATATGGTTAATAAATCGCAAAAGATTTCTTTATATATATAATATATATAATGTTCCTGTATAACTGTGAAACACTTAGAACATTTTATCAGAACATGAAACAAAACTTACGTGGGAAAGAATAGTACTGTATATGATGCTAGCTGTACAAATTCAAATGTAATGATTTATCTTAATGTGATATTGTGTGTTAGATACTTCAGTATTTAGATTTGGAAATACATATACGGTATAATCTTATGATCCAACTGAAGAGCTGTTGAATCATTCTAGCATAAATTATTACCAAGAAGCGAATTGAGTGTGAAACATTTTTGTTTTTTCTATCAATTGATTTTTAAATTATTAATTTATATTCATCTCTCTTTGCCTGTACCGCTATGTCGTTTTAGAGTTGTTTCGTTTGTATATGTAAGAAGAAATGTGTTGAAATGTTTACTATTGTACCAAAGTTCATTTTCCCACTGGAAACATTTACATTATGCATAAGTTCAATTTTACTTCAAACAATACATTTTGTTTTTCCTTCAAAGCAATGTTTCATAAAGTGAATATCGATAACTATGAAATACCTAAGTTCTGTATGCTTAACGTATATTAGGACGGGTTTTGACACATTGTGTATTTAATTTCTGGTCTCTGAAGGTAAAACTGCTTCCGGCTCTGTGGTGCTGCTGTTAATTAACTTGCGGTTTTAGAATCGCCTACCTCGAGCTGTGAGCAGACCCAGTCACTGCTTGGTTACTGTACTTTTTTTTTTTGCCTTGCCTTCAGGCCTTGTGCATTGATTTAAAAAAATCACATAACTATTAAAGCTAATATATTAAGTTTTTTTTTTAAAAAAAAAAAAACTTTTTAGTTCGAGCCTGATTTGCAGAATATTCAACGATTCTAGTTAATTTTACACTACTGTTGTTATTGTTAGCTTTCTTTGTACGTGTATCGTTAGCTTTGAAGTTTTTTCGTAACTGGAAGAAGTAGTCCTGTTAAATTGGATGTTGCTCCATCGCATGTTTTTTTAAAATTTTATTTTAAAAAATACGATACTTGTTTTTTAATACTTTTGCTAATAAAGTCACGGGTATTCTTAGAAGATGGATGAATGCTGAAAGTACGTATATGGAAAGAAGTAAAGAAATAGAAGGCGCACATGAGTGTTATTTTTCTCGTTAAGTAGTAGTATTGCATTGTATATATTCTTACATGAAACTTGTCTTCTGAGTGGCGTGGTATGATGAAAATAGACAAAGATTACAATTAATGGATAGTATTAAAATATATATAAGTGCTATATCAGGGCAGAGATGTTGAACACCAATGTTAAGAATAAAACGCAAAAGTTTTCAAATCACAATCTTGTGCTGACTGTAGAATTCCACTAAAAAATATATTTAGGAAGAAAGGTGGGAGACAACAAGTTTGATACTGAAAAGTTTAAAGATCGGAAAGTAGAAACAATTTGTTTGAAATTTCAAAGAAAAATATATAATTTGAGAGAAAGTAGTTACAGCAGGAACTAACAAATTGTGGGAGCGTTTTAAAATTAGCAAATAAAAAGTACAGTGTCAGGAGGGCGGTACAGATAAGTCATGGGTTATAAAAGAAAAAAAAACTTTGAAAAACCACGGAAAGAAAAATATAGAAATAAAGATGTACTGAAGAATGTAAAATAATGTATATAAACTTGAATGTAAATTAAGGAAATAAACAAAGACAGGGAAATAATAGGTGTAAAGGTGACAAGAAGAAGGATTGAAAAGTTTTAAATATAGAGGTGAACTCAATGGATTAGAAAGGTAATAAAGAAAAACTATTACAGCAATAGAAACTAAGGATGGCATTTAATCTTTAATAGGCAAAATATAAATTGAGATGATGCACAGAATATAATGAGTTGTATGACAAAAAGAATAAACTGAATATTATGAGAATGCAAAAAGAAAACTAAGTAAACGAGAATCAAAAAATTTGTGATCCTAAGGGATAAGTTCATAAATATATTTTTCAATCTGAAGAATGAAAAAGTAAATAATATACTTACTGCGTGTTCTAAGAATACAGAAGAAGACAGTGAAATATTCGAAATTTGCAATCAAATGATGAGAGAGTCATTATAAAGCTTCATTAGCTAAAGAATCAAATAAAATAGGATTATTGAGCTACATGTAGCAGGAATTTTACGGATCTGGTCCAAAGATTGGATACAGAAAAAAGGCGATAGTAAGTAGTATTGTTCCTAACATGGCACACTTGTCTTAATAAAACATGTAAGTACCCCAAGTGACCACGTAACTGTTCGAACGCGCAGCAGGCTATGATTGTTTTGCGAGATTTCGTTTTCAGAGCAGGCTGATAATAGGCGCCGTCGCATCATGCCCCACACTAGTTTAGTTTAATAAGGCGTAGATCAGGAGACCAGAAGGGTAGAATGAAAGGCATTTGCCAGATAGATCACGCAGAGTTCACCAGGCGCTATGGAAAAGGCACAATGTGTTCCTGAAAGATGGGATCTCAGAAGGTGTTCAGATCAGATCAAGTCGGAGAATAGGATTTGACATCACGAATGTTTGAATTAACGTATATTTCCTTGAATGAAGACCAAAGACGAGTGGGATCAAATACCAAAAGTGTGTTTCTACATGACGAATGAGAACACGCTTGATTTTCTCTCTCATATGCAAGTTTATATTTGCGCACAGAGTCATCTGTGCATTTAAGATAGAAACTACTTTCATCGTTGAATATTAACACTTTCCATTCGCGTTGCCACTGCAAATTTCTTCGACACCACGGAAAACGTGCTTGGCGATCATCAAGTGCCAGAAGTAGTAATGCAAAAGGAACGAGGACTGGTAGATCAATATTTAGCAATCGATCGTTTAGTGATCGGACTTCGGAAAAGCATGGCGTTTGAGATTACACTAGTGGTCAACATCCTTTCGGTTAGGCAACCCGAATGATCCTTTTTCCCAGGAGAATTTCAGACCGTCACGGAGGCACTAAAGCGGTTACGTCGGCTATCCTATCAGCGTATCCTATTTTCTCGGGAAATGGAACATACTTAACCACGATTTCGCCTCAGCGAGGAAGACGACATTCCAAGACTTCTATATTTTTAAGATGTATGTTTCAGCTTGTTTCAGAACAACTTATAATAAGCACGGTAAGGCATGGTTCAGTAGATGTGGGCATGTGTACTGTGTGGCAAATATACTATATGAATCGCTGCCGCTTAATCCGCAGCGGGTACACGGATCTGACGTTGCGTCTTGTATCATGTTTAGTAAATGGTTCAGCAGCGCTATGTGGGTGGCACCCGTGATTTGATTCTCTTCACCGAGGACTGTTTCATTAGACATTATTAAAGAGTCGCAAAAGTCATGTCTCAGTCGATGTAAACCCATGTGGATTAGTTGTGCAGGATCATCAAGTGAGAGTAGCAATGAACATTTGGCTGGGCATATAGTCGTCGTATCTTCTTCCGTTGCATTTAAATGGACTGGTATGCATAGTGTTTCTTCGTCACAGTCCCTGCGTTTTTTTTTTTTAAGATTTCCCGCTTGTTTTTGGTAATGCATTTACGTCCAGCGTGATTGGTTCCAACTGTGTTACAACAGATACCCGTAAGTATCTTCATTAACATTTTCTTCAACAGTGGCAGTCTTGTTTTTGGTCAAACGTTCACCAAAAGCCTGCATGACGTATTTATCTTTCTAGCGAAAACAAACCTTTCCAATTTTATATACAAGGGCATATTGGATTGAGCCATCTGTTAGTAGTGAAGAGGATTTTTTGACTAAACTTTTCTCCGCCTGTTATATTGTCTGAATGACTCAGTGGATTTCCACGTGGAAACGATGGAACTTACTGTCCGTGTATGAATGTAAGCTTTCGTTTCATTGTAAATAAAGTATAAAACTTCAATTTTGTTTTATGTTAATATTTATCTCAAATTCGCCGAATACAGAGGTAGATGGATTTTTTAAGAAAATATTTTTGTATTTCGTATTCTATGCCATTCCGTTATAACTTCTTTTAAAAAGGCAATGTCTGTAATCACGTATACAAAGCATAAAATGAAAATGGTAGAGAATGCATATGGAGATGATATATCTTTTCTTTACGGTTCAATAAAATAGGCTGATAAGGAAATGAGGAGACGTTTGACGCTATTAAGTGAATTTAGATGGCCATTGATAATAAAATACAGCCGAGAAGTAGAAATTTCTCAACCATCATTTTCGATAACGACTTTCATCCTTTCTTTCTTGTTTAAAAGAAGTTTCTAAAGTTCCCTGTTTTAAATTTTATTGTTTTTTCTCCTAATGCGTCGTCATAAATTTGTTCTCTTACTTGTTATTATTATTATTATTATTACTAAACTTCCAAACTATGCTGTGCGTAAATGTCGGACGTCTTATAAAATTGCTGTCTATCTATCAACAAGTATCAAAGCAAAAACTGTAAGGGATATCGAGACACGGTTTACTGCAATTGATTGAGCGTCTTATTATCAAACGATTCAGCATCTCAAGGTTACATACCACGTCTATCCGCAATACTATATCAAAGCAGAAGTGGTTCAAATTTACTTTCCTGTTTTCAATACTGATTTGCACAGAGCAAAGACTGTAAGAAATATCGATATTCGGTTTAATTTTTTGAATTTTATTTATTTATTTATTTATTTATTTTTGCAATCGATTCATTGCCCCAAGAATAGATTCAAACTATCAGTTAACCCTCTATTCCAACCACTGTACTACTTCCGGTTTCAACACTTAACATCATAAAATAAAAGTGGTAATAGATAGCGACAAGCGGTTTTCTGCAATCAATTCAGGGTGTCAAGAGAACATATCATCGCAGTCCACAACACACTACAAAGCCGGAAGTGATTGAAATTTACTTCTATTTCCAGTTTCCATACTGATTTCGTAGAGCAAAACTGTAAACGATATCGAGATTCGGCTTTTGCAATAGGTTCCATCATCTCAGTTAACAATTACTCAAGTGGAATTGGTTCAAATTAACCATTTTCGCTTTCAACTTGTGTTAGCCTAGAATGAAAACGGTAAAAAAAAGTAACGAGATCTGGTTTCGTGCAATCGATTAATCGTCCCAAGAATAGGGTCCATATCCTCCATTAACTCTATTCAAACCGGAAGTTTTTCAGATTAGCCATTTCTAGTTTCAAATCTTATCACCATGAAGAAAAATAACATTCGACAGCAACAAATTGTTTTCTGCAATTGATTCAGGGTTTCCAAGAAAACATTCCATCGCAACCTGTAACACTCTACCAGTATTGGAAGTTAATGAAATTTACTGTTCTTCCGGTTAGAATTCTGAATTCCGTAGTGCAAAAACGATAAGATATATCGAGCTGTGATCATTTGCTATCGACTCAGTTTCCCAAGAATAAGTTCCGACTTTTCCGTTAACACTCTATTCAAACCGGAAGTGGTTCAAATTAACTATTTCTGGTTTCATCATTTATTGTCATACAGCAAAAGTGATATTCGCTAGCGACAAGCATTTTCTGCAGACGATTCAGGGTCTGAGGAGGACGAAACATCACAAACCGTTATACTGTACTAGAAACGGAAATGAATGAAATTTATTGCTACTTTAGGTTTCAATACTGATTTCCGTAGAGCAAGAACGGTAACACATATCGAGATGCGATTTTTTTTGCAATGGATTCAGCGTGCCAAGAATAAAAATTCCAATCTCCTCCGTTGAGGTTCTGTTCAAATCAATCATTTCCAGTTTAACATTTATCACCATAGAATAAAATTTGTTATGTATAGCCATAAGCTGTTTTCTGCAGTCAGTTCAGGTGTCAAGAGAACATATCACCACAACCCCAAACTTGCTACCAAAACCAGAAGTAATTGAAATTTACTACTACCTTTTGGAATACTTCTTCTATAGAGCAAAAACTGTAAGAAATTGAGATTTTCTTTTTTCAATCGATTCAGTTTGCAAAGAGTAGATTCTATCTTCTTCTTCAACTCTCTAATCAAGCCGCAAGTGGTTAAAATTAACAATTTTCAGTTTCAACCTTGATCGCCATAGAACAAAAGCAGTTAAGGAGATCGAGTAACGGTTTTTTGATATGGATTCAACATCGAGGAACAGGTTCTATCTTTGAGCGTAATAATTTATTGCAACTAGTAGTTATAGGCGCACGATTTTGAGTATTCGCATAGTTTGGAAGTTTACAGTAGTTTCACATTGTGAAATGAAAGTCATCGTTATTATTATTATTATTATTATTATTATTATTATTATTATTATTATTATTATTATTATTATTATTATTATTATTATAGCAAGTATCTGTATCCTTCTTGTGAGCACCGTAGATATTTGTGCAATTTTGAAAATGTAATCTTTGTTTAACGTCCTATAATTATGCACTTTAGACTAAGGGAGACGGATGGAAAATTTGATTCAAAACCTCCATATGGGTGCACAAATAGAATTAATGAACTGAAACAGGCATCCTTTCAGGTTAGTTTTATGCATGTTATGAGAATACGTTTGTTAAATACAGCAAGTGCAAATTTTTTATAGGATAACATAGTAATTGTGTGGATAATATGGACCGCTTAGATGCCAAGTGGTGTGAATTTAAAATGGAAATTTTTCAGGAAAGAGCGTTATAGTTCAATGAATCTATCTATTAAAATACTAGGATTTATGTTTGTGATAAAGAAAAATTTATATGTTTGTGGCCAATTCTTTCGACAATAAGATCTCGAAAACCGCAAGTGCTAGAAATGTGCCGTTTTCGCCGGTCGATTTCAAATTTTGTGTAAATTTGCCACTTTTCATTTAAATTTTCAAGAAAAAAAAGCTTGTCTTTGTTTTTCTATTCCACATGTTAGTCGTCGTTTCGACACAAAGGGCCTTATGCAAAGTCGTTCTGACCTGTGATTAGTGTCATGCTAAAGAGTTCGACTAACATATGTTTCCTACAGTAGTCAGACCTTTAGTATGACGCTAATTATATGTCAAAACGACTCTGCATAAGGCGGTATTAGTTTAAATATTGCCACTAGGATGTTAAGGTTGATACCCTTGTGAAAGGCAACCACTAGAGGAGCTACGTATAACAGGTTGATGGACATTTCAGGCGTTTTGTATTAATCTGAATGAGAAAATCTATTGCAAGCTGACAACTTCGAAGGGTTGTGGACCCACAATGAGGCGTACTCGGATATGGAAAAAGAAAAAAAATTGCATTTGACCATCTATCATTTATCCAAGTTTGCCACAAACGCACCCCAACATTCTATATATTAAAATACATTTATATGTTTGTCTATAGCAATTCAATCTCTTTGAGAGTCTTAATGTCCTTTACTTGTGTTCGTTAAGGGACTTGCAATTGAGAATCGGGAAGGAGATTCACGCTCATATTAGAACTGTGCGCTGCGTAAATATCGCAGGTTCAGCTAGTCTATTTATTAAAATACTAGAAAAGTTTATATGGTTGTGGCCAATCATTTCGACAGAGAGTTCTCGGGAACTATAGGCTCTAGAAAGATGCCGTTTTCACGGATCGATTGCAAATTTTGTGTATATTGTTCAGTTCTAATGGAATATTTTTTTCAAAATGCCCTTATTCCTTTATTACATTTTAGGGGTACACTGGAAGTGTTGAAATTTTAAAAAAGTAAGGGATCATATCCTATGAATTACATATTCCAACACCACACATTTGTATACGTGATTAGTATATCTCTCCGGCGTTTGTTTCATGGCCAAATTAAAAACGAAGGATAACCATTTCTGCAGTCTAAGATGAATCTTTATTATTTGGAGTGTTTTGCCCAGTGTACACATATATCACTGACATTATAATTAATTGCGTGTAATGCATTTGCTTATTACATACTGCATGCAAGAAAAAAGAAAACATTGATCATACATGAATTAGAAACCTGAAGTAGGGTCAAATCTTGCAAACGGTGTGAGAAAAATCTTTCCTTTATGGCACCTCTTGCCGATTTTTATGAAGACGTCTTTCACTTGTGTCTGTAAAGGAATGCTATAAGGAATGACAAGGAGATTCATGCTCGTATGTGAATGATGTGCTGTGTTGAGAGCGGAGGTTCAGCTAGTATATCATTTAAAAAAATCATATTTCTTTTAACAGCCAAAAACATAATTACGAAGTTTATTTTTCTAATGGTGTAGTAGTGAATACCATTCATGAGATGTTGAAGTTCATAATTCTCTCTTGGAAATTTTCAGTTTTGGAGGGCATCCATGTGGTTCATATGCCCTGAATCTGAATTAGGAATATGTGCTGAAATTCATTATTCTTTGCCTTTGGTAACAAGTAGAAATTACGTAACTAATTTTGAATATTTCATTGGAAGTTATTACAGTATATTATTTATGTATTTAATAAATCCTAATTTTCTAAATTCTCTTTTGTGTATTCAGAAAAAGAAGGAGAAACTGTGTTGATCGCAATTCTCTGAAAACACTAAACAAAGCCAGAATAAAAGGCTGCAATGAAAAGCTTTCTAATGGTGAGTGAAGCGTGCTGTTGCACATTGAAGTGACGTAATAAAATTTTTGCCCTCCGCGCTGTTTTGTGTGGAAACCACAAGAATAAAAACAACACACACTAAACCTCGCCAATTCCAGTAGCTGCTGCCAGTAACTTAAGGAGTTACGTCCTACTCTTCGCCTGTTGGGAATTTGCCAATTCTTCGTCATCCTGTGTCATTGCTTCTTCAACTGTATTCCCCTCTATTTTATTTTTGTGGCCCTTTTTCTGTTTTCTCTTTTTCGCTTTCATCTCTTCAGTAGTCATATCGTCGTCTTTACTGTCTTGTTCTTTTTCATTGGGTTCCCATTCTGAGTCGTTAGCTTTTGCTCTAACTGTGACCTCCGTTCATTGGGTGCAAGGAAAAGGAGTGGCCTCCCAGCATGTAATTCACCCAGAAAAGGAAATATTTAGATATTTTATAAATATACTGGTTCACAGGAATGTATTTGCTAGAAATATTGGTCTTTCCTCAGTAACAATTGAAATGACTTAAAGTGAGTTGTTGATTTTTTTTTTTTTAAGTCATAATCACTTAAGACCCGCCTCTATTGGTATCTTGCGCGTCTGCCTCCTGCTCTAACGCCGTAAATTGTTTAGAGTGTATGAGCTTAGAACATGACAATACACAACTGACAGCGTGATTACTAAACATGCCTGTATAGTCTAATTACTGAGTTTGGGCTTAGGGTTATCTTATTTTTATTTCGTACAGTGAATGTGACCATCTTGTGAAATATGGAATTGATAGATGTATCATTGGTGTTTGTAGGTTGTTTGTAATCGCCTCCAAGGATGCATACTTATCCCCCTAGTTGTTCTTGTGCAAGTAGTGTTGTCGCAAAATCAACTCGAGAATGCGGTTTTGCGGTAACAGAAAATGAAGTTGTGTGTACGTTATAAAAGGCGTTGTATGCGCGACGGACTTTTATTTTACACGAAAATTTATTTTTAGTTTCTTAAGTCTCATATATATATGGATGTGTGTAAATGCTTGTCTAACTGTTTATCTGGGAGATGTTTTCGCTCCCAAGGTCGTAGCTATCTGCTCATCAAGAAGAGAGAAAGAAGAGTACGTATAGCCAGTTGCCTGAATCTGTAGCCGGGATGCTAGAAATTAAAATCGTATAATTGTCCAATTTTTGTATTGTGTATTACGCCCAAAAGTTATGCACTTGTAAGTTAAGAACGCATTCATGTGTGACCATATATATATAATATTTCAAAATATAAATAGGCAGAACTAATATGAGAGGGTCGTCTTGATGATTACTTGATTTGAATTGAATGTCACTTTTCAGCACCGAGGCTATAGGAGATAAACCTACTCTTTTAAATGGAATCTCAGCTACTGCTAGAATATATATGACTGTACATTTTATATTCCGAATTCCAGTGCACATTTCTCAGTGTTGTATTTCGTGAAGGTCATCCATCCACGCCTGTTGTGCTGTGTGTGAAATGATTGAGAGAAATTGGCACGTGACACCTTAAGATTCAGGCATAATTGAACATTGACTTAAAAGTAGTATATGTGATTTTTCATGATCACCTGAAGGTACGGAAACTTTCAAGTCGTTGGTTTCCACACAAATTGACCGAAGCTCAAACAAGGTCGTGTCAATTAATGTAAAGAAATACTCAAAAATTCAACCGAGGTAAATAAAATTTGGTGTATCTACTACATCGTTACAGGCGACGAACTTCGGATTTATTCACACGTATTGAAACTAAATAGAGATCTACTGTTTGGTTGCTTCAATATGAGCCGAAAAAAAAAAGTTCGAAGAGTGCTACCAAGCAAATAATTGCTTGTTTCTTCGGTTATACTGGGCATGTGGCAACCATTGCTTTAGAAGGTCGAAGCACTGTAAATGCTGAGTAGTATATAACAACAGTTTGTTTGCCACGGATTATCAATGAGTTACGTAAAACAAATCTGAATATTCGCATAATTCTTCTCTACCAGAATGTCAGTTCCCAATCAACACACCAAATTGTTGATTTTTTGTCCAGTAAAAATGTCGTATTAATGACTCATTGACCATAGTCACCTAATAACTCATTGCCTTCTCTTCGTTTCCACGCATGAAAAATAAAATACGTGGTGGGTGATTTGTGTGGTCTGACATAGCTATTGACGATTCCAAACAGCGGCTTCTGAGGTAGCAGCCTCAGAGTGAAAAGAAAAAAAAATGCTTTCAAATTTGGTTTGAGCGTATGCAGAAGTGTATCGACAATAAAGCCATTTCCAAAATTTCACGTATCTTTTCTCATATTGATTCCAGAAACTTTTCTAGCATCCTCGTGTGTCATATAGAAAAAGAAATAGGATCAAAATGTATTTGTACTATTTACTTTGGAAGGATTCTTGTAGATGCAATTATGGAATTTAGAGATGTGATTCATTTGGATCTTAATGCCAAATATGTGGTATAATAAATACGAATTTCGGTGTTTTTCGCAGTGAGGAAAGATTTTTTTGTCTTAAAACTTGAGACTGCTATATTTAACTGCACACTACATAAAAGAAAAATAGTATAACTTTTTTTTTTGTAAAAATCAATAAGGTTAAAATGAAGCATATGCAAATGCGATGGCTTTAATTTGTTTAAAGGTGAGAGGATTGCAATAAATGCTTATTACGTTGAAATATATGAAGTTTCCACCGAAGTGAAAAAAAAACCGGCACTTTTCTCCATAGGGAAATGCAGAGCTTATTATTTTGATCAAGAGTTTTAATTTCCCCCAGAGTGAACGTTTTGTTTGGAGTAAAACTCATCTTTGGTGAATTAGTAGCATTTTGCAAGTTTAATAGTCGTAAGGTGGCTCCACAGCACGGTTTCCATTGGAAGTTGGCAACGTTGCTGCTGTAGAGAATGCCCTTACATCACGACGGAACATTCTGTGAAACATCGTCCAAAATGAAGCGAGAAAGGGTGACTACGTAAGCTATAATGGAGACATCAAGTGTCGGAGTAACGAACCTTGAAAATACGACGTCTCTTTACGATATCCTTCTCTCAAATTAAAGGTCATTACAGCCCCTGCCACCTTCCATGAAATTCGAGCCTTAGTTGCTGTGATTGTCTTGATTAATTCTCATCCTCACCGTATAAATTCTTCAAGGTAACAAGTCAACTGCTTTTTCTCGGAATTCGTGGAAGGAAACGAAGTGCCGTAAATGCTTAATGTAAGAAGATTGTCCAAGAAGTAAATTGATTCCCTCCATTTCACCTTTTTCCTACTTTCTTTTATTTTAATGAAAAATCTAACGGAGGAATATGAAAATATTCTTAAGAAATCACGTGCATTTTATTAATTTAATTTAAATTTTGATTACACACTTGTTAAAAACTGCTTGTGTAAGAAGTAATTACAGCGAACTAAGTAGAATTTTATATTTTTTTTTCTGGTAAATTTGCTAGAAGTTTTCAAGTAAACGAACTCATACATAACTCTATGGCCTATAAAACCCAGAGGTTCAATGCCGCGGTTCACAAAAGCTGTTCATTGATTTCTTCTTTAGCTGACTGCATCCAATTTCTATTTGTATTCCTATTTCTGCGAGATCCATCTTAATATTATCCTCCCATCTGCGCCTAGGTCTTCCGATGGTCGTTTTCCGATTGGATTTTCAGTTTAAACTTTGAAAGTGTGAAATACACACACACACACACAGAAATATAAGTATTTGTATAGGGTGTCTCAAAAGTCCCCTGACATAGGGTAACTCTGTTATTATCAGATTTACAACAAAATGTAAGAGGGAAAACCGTCTTCAAATATGATGTTTTCAATCTAAAGTTAAGGACTTTTTTTTTTAATCGGACGAGTTGTTTGGGCTGTACACTCTTTATGCGCCCAATGTTAAATGAAAATGCAACGTTGCCATTTACCTGGACCCACAACATAAGTGAATGACGTGACTGTCTTTACACTAACGTGTCGATGACCAGCCCCCATTTCAAACATGTCCACATTTACTTTATATTGTGGATTCAGGTAAATGGCAACGTTGCGTTCACTTTAAGTTGTAAATTGACGTCTTTTCTAGCCCTAGTGCTGAAAGAAACACTAAACTCGAATCCAGTCCAATTCAACAGATAAATTTAGTAAATAGAAAGTATTGGTCTGTACAAGTTTGAAGATCTGTGTGACAAATTTTGAATCCGTATATAAATTATATTTAAATAAATGAAAAGTAAGAAAAAAGGAAGCAAGTTAATGTAACTTCAGAAACCCCTTGATATAACTTTCAATTCCTTCTGTTATTCCATTGTTTGCAATTTGACACAAATCAGTTGTTTTAATTATGTTAGTGTTTTGTATCGCAAATTTGCATTAACTCTTAAGAAAAGAAAAAAAAAATGTGAATGGAGTGACATTGATACTACACAGTTTTACATGACTATTGAGATATGATACAAATTTAGAAAAGTACAATACCTCTAACTTTGATAAATCAGTACTCTGTGAAGCTTCCACGTCTGCAAGCTATGGTCGTAGTGTTAATCAAAGAGGTATTCAATTTATTCCTGACGTTTCACCTGCATTGTTTCTTGTGTAGAGTAAGAGTTCACAAAAATCAAGATTATCTTTTGGAGAACGTGGCAAATACCATGACGACCAACTTTGTCTCTCACATTTTCGTTATTATACGTTTCTAACAACGTGCAGTCCAGGGAAACAATGGTTTCCATCGTTTGTGGAAGAAGAATTGCAAATTCTGCGATACATGCTGCCGCATATTATCCTGCTGAAATATCGCGTATACAGTTGCCGTTCGGCCACTATGACGTTCGGTAATACACGCTGGCAGGTTCCGCTCACCACGATAGCGTCTAGCATGTATGCGGTCATCACTGGAGAACAGATCGTCTTCACTCAGTTTGCAGCGAAGCTCCCACACTGGACGCCGACGGGAAGCATGCGTATTGCCAGTCTGTCGACACTCACATGCTCCAGCGTCAAGTTAATGCTGTTGATGAGCTGTGCTATCTTTTACGGCCATTCGGACAAGATTTCTCTCATCCCGTAGTATGGTCGCTGCGCAGTCAACTGGCCGATCGTCGTTGTAAACGATTCTCTTCTGTCAGATAGTTCTAGACAGGCGTCACCGTTGTGGCATCGATATGACATCTGTACGTGCATCAGTTTCAGGGTACGAAATGACATCTTCCCTTAGGCCAATCATGTAGGTCCGTTCGTATACAATCGTCTATTTACCAGCGGCGGCTGGTACTATATGTTGCATGGTTGTGCAACCGGATATATTTTTTAAATACTAAAAGTATTTTTAAGTATTAAAGTAGTGTATCAGTAAAAAATAAACCTTTCCTCTTGAGTGCAAAACAGTATTGATGCATTTCTTTAAAAAAATCAATTAAAAAACTGAAAAAAATAGAGAGATTTACATTTCCAGTGGCAGCGAACGTTGCCACTGGAAGCAGTAACATTGAGCATATGGCAGCGGGCTCCTATCTCTTAACATGGGGAAGTGGATTTATACTTGCATCGCTCCTATCTTCCCGTATTGGCGGCTTACAGTTGCACGTTATCCCGCAACTGGTCAGCTTCTGTAATAGTTACGAATTCCTCCGCTTAGCAGCGCTTGACTCAATTGATAGGGCGAGGGAGATCCAGACGCTTTACTTGGAAGAAAGAAGTTATTCACAAAACAAACTCGCAAAGAACAAATATAAGTTTCTGGTGGTAGAAGGGACGGATCCAGGCTGAAAGTTTGGGGGGCGGTCTTTCGAAGTTAATAGATTTTATTTAACATTTATAATACAAAGGTAAAAAGTTTTATTTTAAAAAAATCCTATTCTGGGGGTTGGTGGGTGGTGTCCTATCGAGTCTCGAAGAAGAAAATGTCTTACCATTGGTCTAATTCTTAGCTCTGTGTCTTTCGTGCACATGATCTCGTGTTGGATTTCTGGCGGAGAGCATAAACTATTAATATCAAATCAAAAAGAATACTCATCGGTCTTCTTTAGCCTAATTTGCTGGAATGTTAAACTATTTTATTTTTATTTTCATTTTCGAAGGAAAACATCTTAGACTTCATGCTTCTTTATACTAGAACAGCAGACAAAAATACGTGGTTTCTGAAAATGCACATTTTGTATCGTATATTAATACAAAGAAATGCTATCAAAATGCATATTATCGGAGGAGAGAGTGTTTCTGGACCCTAAAGAAAATAAAGCGGAAAATGTTGCGGTAGCGATGCTTTCTATTCAGAAAAACATGGCAAGCAGCATTTCAGATTTCAATGAAGTCATAGAAAAATTTGAAGCCCAAAAGAACGAAAAAAGATCTTCCATTCTAAAATAATGCATAGTTTATACAATTAAATAATTTTGTTTAACTGTGTGCTTGCAATTTTCTTGCTTTTTTTTTTTTTCTTTCTTCATTTCGGATTAACGCCATCATTCATGGCGTACAGCACATACTATATATTCGATTTATCGCTTGTTCAATAACATGAGTGTAGAGGTTTTGTATAAAATAGTGTATAAACGTACATTGATAGTGGTTGTTTGAAAAAAAAAGGAAATAGCTTATATATTAAATCAATATTAGAGAAATAATTTAATCAATAATATACAAATAGAGCTTAAAAGACTTTCCTATTCATAGTTCCTGATTTTTATTTTTATTTATTTATTTTTTTGGATAAGACTCAAGAATGCTGGGGGAGGGGAACACTTGCGCATACCCAGGGGTGCCCATCCCCCCAAAGCTGATGGCGCACTTCCCCCAAAACTAATAATCTCTTCCCTCCTCAAAACTCAAGTCCTCTAAAAACAATTACCCAGTGTAGCAGTAGTTTATATAGTACTAGTAATTGTTATTTTTTTTTTTATTTCCTGTAGTAGTATTATAGAATGATTGTAGTAGTATAGGGGCAGTAGTAATTATAAAAATGGCATTACTTTTATTAGTAGTCTTGGTAGTGTACAATACTAAATATGATCTATAAAGATATTGAAGGGTATAAAAACTTCTACACACTGTGTATGGCACAGGTATTCTTTTTTTACAATTAGTAGTATTATTTTTTTCATTACAAAATATTGATATAATTCCCTGCAAGTTACAAGTTATTGAGTTTGATACCAAAAGAAAATGTTATCCTCGAAATTAGCCTACAAAAAGAAGTGATATCCAACAAAAAACATTCCTGTAAAAGAGCCAAGTACGAGTGGCCTTAAAAAGAATTGAAATCACAAAAATAGGCGCCAAGTTCTGGTGGACAACAGTTACAAACACTCACTGGCTCACTTCAAATTTAGATTTGAAACTTGGCTGTTGTCTGTATGGTTACCACTAGCTCACAATTATGTCAAACTACTTTATAATTTTCAACAGACAACATAAGCAAGTTTCGAATCTAAATTTGAAAGTGATTTCTTGAGTGTTTGTAATTGTTGTTCACCAGAACTTGGCGCCATTCTTTCATATAGCAACTTACGTGGTACTTCATTCATAGAGTTTCTAAGCAGGGGGTAGGGGGATTCATTCTCGAGATTAAAAAAAAAAAAAAAAATCGCATCGGGTTCCAATGTTATTCTGACGACAGCAAAATTACTTATTTGACATTAGAGTAAAATTCTTCCCCAATTTTTTTCTCGATGGCACAACTTGCGCCATTCATCCCTCCTGTGGGCGGCCCTTCTCTCTTAAAACGAACCAACCTTTCCTTTCATACGGCTACTCGCGCGGTACTTCATTCATCGAGTATCGAAGCAGGGGGTACGGGGGTTCACCCCGGAAAATTTTTGAAAATTAGCTTCTCAAAATCGTGTTTTAATGCTATTCCGACAGTAAAATTGCTAGTTCGAAAGTAGAGTAAAATCCCCCCAAAAATCTTTCTCAATGGCGCAGCTTGCGCCATACATCCCCCCTGTGGGCGGCCCTGCGCATACCTAGATACCTTTGATATTGCAACATTGCAACCGGTGCTTGTACAGACCACGAACCGCTACTGCTATTTACTGTATTTTGCGTCCTTTGACCACGACGATCGTAATGACGCTTACCCACATACTTCTTGTTCACTTGTCCATACTTCAGTATCTGAGACCCCAGTGTTGCGTAAACCACCCTCTTGCGATTCTGCTCCCAGTACCGGAACAAGAACGCTGCTGAGTCCACGTATGTGCTATTCCGATGAAATCGTAGTTGTTCTTATGACTTACATAATTCTGTGAGTTTAACTACGTATAATATAATACTATTTTCATAATTATTTGTTTATAAAATTCTTTCTTTCTTGTTTGTTTAAATCATCATTGAAAATATTTTTTTATTATTATTGTTGTTGCAATTTTCTTAAATATCTGTTTGTTTTAATGGTAATAATCCTTATCTGTACTGTCGATCAACAGTACAGGTAAAAATTTGGTAAAATATTTTGGACAAATTTATTTCGTACACATTTATAGTTTCATTTTATATTTTGCACTCTAGCCACCTCCTCTTTGGGTATAATCCTCGAAATTTTCCCGCGATTTTGTCCTTCAGGCTAAAGGAGACGGCTGATTCAGGCAGGCGAATGATTATGGAGAAATTGGTAGAATGGGAATGAGGAAGAAAACGGGAGTACACCGAGAAAACTCCACGGACACGATGTTGTTCACTACAAACTTACTTGGCCGGAGATCGAACCACGGACCCAACACACCAAAGGTAAGCGCTCTACCAGATGTAATGCTCGAGAAACAGTATATACAGGTATATACTTGTATTGAAACAGTATATACTCGAGAAACAGTATATACTTGTATTGAAATCTTCCATATCTCTAAACTTGCATTAAGATATAAATAGAACTTCTGCAATAACAGTACGTCGGTACAAACCATCTTCCTCTCTCTCTCCTTGTTTGTATGTCAGCCCAGAGAATTTAGGCTCGAACCTGGACAAAAATAATACCAAAGAGAAACCACTTGGGTTATGTTCAGTTTGCATTTCAGAACATATCCAGAAAATTCCTTCTTTCTCTTACTTTGAGAAAATTCGCTATCTTTGTTTCAATATGGCGACCAGACTCAGATATCGACTTACACTTAAATGACAATAGCATAACTTAAGGAATGTAAATTTGCATATAAAAATGTAGTTATTTTCATTTTGCAATAGTGTTTTATTGACATGTTGCTAAAAAACTAACCGAGATATGAAAAAGAAAGTCTCGAAACAAACGTGATACAGCTTAATCGTAGCTTTCAAACGATGCCATTTATGTTAATGTATTCTAAAAAGTAAGAGAGCTAGTCGAATTATGTGACACTGGCTGTGTAATTTTCGATAAAATGACATTATTCTCAGGTGCTTACTATAATAGTTTTGTGTGTACTCACATGTCTCATCTATTTGACTTGTTATGCCTGCTTAAGGTTCTTACAGCATAAAAATATATTTAGTGAGATGACCTGTATGTGGTCGATAAGACTGCCATTGTGGATTCAATATGGCATTCAGGTGAAGAAGCCGGTTTAGCACTTAGACAGCAATATCTTACTAAAGAAGTAAGCTGGAAACTTTCGTTCTTTTTGTCAATTTCAAGATAGTTTCTAGATAATAATATTTTTTACGTATTATTGCCACATTAAAATGACCGTTATTATCCTAAAAGAGTAATTTTTCTGGTTTCTAAATTCTGTACCAATGATAAAATATGAAACTGCAATGAATTTTGGAAATAAACTAAAATTTTTAAACTGTAAATTTGGTAAATGGAAAATATGCTTCTCTGCTTAACGCTAACAGAGCAACTAGAATAGGCTACACAAACGCATATTTTGTGGAAATTGTGTTTGTTTATTACAGTATACAGCAGACTACTAAATAAGGAATATATGTATTATTATTATTATTATTATTATTATTATTATTATTATTATTATTATTATTATTATTATTATTATTATTATTATTATTATTATTATTATTATTATTAAAGAAATACGCGTATAATGTTGCGAATTATGAAATCAACATTCACTGTAAGGATCTTCTATACTTAGCCAAGTACATTAACAGACGATAGTGTGTGTGTGTCTGTGTGTCTCCCTTTCTCAATGCGGGATCCGTCTCCTTGTTCTTGACTTACAAAAGACGATTAATCGATCCATTGATTAGGAGCTGTTGAGAGTTAATACGCGGGTCGCGTGTTTGGGTGGAAGAAGGTCAAGTAGTTCCCTTCCTCCTTTTCTTTGCTTGTACTTTCGCTGTCTTTCCTCCTCGTGTGTGCTCTTCTATTGTTTGAAAATAATGTCACGTCCATATATGGAAGGGAGAGATGGATTATGATGAAAGAGGGAAGAAAGGAATTTATTGGATGAAAACTTCAAACCAATTAAAAGTGCACACTAAAAATTAAAAGAAAAGAAAAAAACCTGAAATATATATGGGTCAACGAATAGTAGATTGCGTGTTAAAGCTAATATTTAATCATGAAATTGAGAATTTTAGCGATCACGTCCACTGATTATCATTTTGGCCTCAGATTCTAGAGAAATTATTGAATGCCCGCAAGAAAATGAAAGGAAATCTTTTAAGTTTTATGTCCAATGTTTATGCCGGCTAGGCTAAAGGAGGTGATGATGATGAGAAATGAATGAAACGGTTAATGAGGAAAGAGAGAGGAAACTGGAGAACCTCGAGAAAACACACGCACACGCTGTTTGTCCACCACAAAGCTCACTTGGCGCGAGCTGGGTGGGATGGAACCAAGGACTCCATGCACCACAAGTGAACACGCTATCACAGAGCTACCACAGCCTTTTTGAATGGCCGCAAGAGCGAAGAAAGACTTAAAATCGTTAAATGTATTGATTTAGAAATTTGACAAATGTACACATTTCATCCGCATGCGAATAAATGTATGCTAGTTCTATGTACTGATGGCTGTCACACCGGATTGGTTGAAATTTAGAAATTAGGGCTTCTACATGTACTTTTTATGCATTTATTTCTACCATGTTGTCTTCAGTAAAGGGTTTTCCCATTATCGTATTCTCCGAAAATGCTCTAACGACTTGCTAATAAGTCAGCATCGATAGTAAAACACAAGTGATTTGCCTGTGATAGATGAATATTTAGCTAAGATGCAATATGGGAACTTTTATTTATAGTGAATGAACTGAATTTTGTTAAAAGATATCCAGCAACTCTGTCTTTTATTGCACTGCCTGGTAGATAACAAGAGCAATCAATCAAGTTTTAGTTTTTTAAAATCAATAATTTCTACAATAATTAGCGTAAGGTTACTAATCACCTTTTCCCGGGCATGTCTTTTTTCTCAGATTGTGAAAACGACCCGGATGATTTTTATTTTTAAGGAGAAAGGACATGCACTCCTTTTCGGGAGGTACAGGCAACTGCTTGAACTTCAAGAATTAGATATATCATGCATCGTATACGTACGCACGTATCGTATCATGTATAATATGGTATTCCCGTAATTAGTATTGGAAAAACTTAGTTATATAAATTATATTTTCGTGGTATGTCATTAAGAGATTTCTCGAGTAATAGAAAATCCTATTGTGATTTTTTTTTTTTTTTTTAAAGAAAAACTGTTCTTGTTTTTCAAAGTTTGTAATATGGTAAGTCTTGCTTTTAACGAAGAAAAAAAAAATGTCCAAAGTTGAGACGTATACTATAGTACTCGCGCCGAGTCGTGAAGCTTGGGCTCTATTGGGCAATCAATCATTGCTTGAGCTCTGATACATCGGGAAACTTCGGTACAATTCGTGGAGCCGATTCCCGAGCGCACACTTGGGGAAACGTCAAATAGCTGAAATCCGCCAACAATTTTGCCAATATATATATATATATATACATACATATATATATATATATATATAAGCATTTAAAAATTAACAATAACTACTGTAACGACTATTCTAAAATGGTACCAATAGCACAAAAAGTAACAATGAAAACATAACGCAACTAAAAAGAATTAACAAAACGGAATTTTTACGCCAATTCGACAACACTGTACTCTCGGGAGATGTTTTCCGTGTAGCGCGAGAGATGATACTGACAAAATTTGAGGGGTGGGGGTTGACGACCGGAACACACCCTCGCGTTCTATTGGGTGGCGAAATCGGTAGATCTAGGTCAAGCTTCACGGCTCGATGCGAGTACTATAAACGATAGGTATCATGGTGCTAAACAAAGTTATATATGTCGTTGTTAAAAAAAAAAAAAAAAAAAAAAATGCATAGTTTAGGAGAAAATTGATAAACTTTTTTTTGTAAATCTAAAAATTGATACTGTACCGTACAAGAACCATGCTACCTACTAATGTAAAAGTTATACCAAAGTATATGTTTATCATGGAACTTCCTACATGTTCACTTCCGACTAGAGTATGCATTTCTTTATTAAAAATAAATTATTTCGTAACAGTTTCCATAACGTAACGTTATCTTCCTCAGCCGTTAATATGTATGTGAACATTTTAACGTCTGAGGAAGATAACGTTACGTTATGGAAACTGTTACGAAATAATTTATTTTTAATAAAGAAATGCATACTCTGGTCAGAAAAATAATCATTTAAATATCAACTTCTCTGTTATAACACTTGGAAGATGAGAGATCCTTCGTGGCTAAGCGGTTAGCGTACGCGCCTTTGGCTTGGGAGACCTGGGTTCGATTCCCGGCGGGAGCTCATGTGGTTCGGATTCCACGTTAATCAGTAGGTCTACGTCTCATATAGTCTCGCTGCTCAACGGGACTTTAAACTGAAAAAAAACTACGAAGATGACAGTACATGAGTTTGTTAATGAAATAGAGGTCAACATTATCATTAACTTCTAAGCTTTAACATGTGTTGATATTAAGTAAAGTAGATTCACGATTATCCGAGTCCCGGTAACGAGCCTCCTAAAATAAAAAATAAATGAAGATTACATCTGTTATAAGAGATGGCTCTCTGGTTGTTGCCGAACCGCTAAGACTCGGGCTCAGCTATTTGTCATTAAGTACCGCTATTACATCGCAACATCAGAGAGAGGCCAAAAGATGTTAAGTGATGAGTACGAGCGAGTTCGAGAGAGTTTTCTTTGAAGCTCGACTTGAATTCGGGTCAAGTTTCGAGTCGAGCCAAATCCTTTCTGTACTTTCAACTACTCTGTTCAAGTAGCCTACATAGACAATATAATTAGGCCTATCATCAATGATACTACTACGACAAATTATTATTATTATTATTATTATTATTATTATTATTATTATTATACAGTGTATGAACATAAAGGATAGGCGGTGTGTATCTGAATACTTGAGCTAGTTGACTGACGACTTTGGTATTCGTGAAATCTCCCCGAGCAATGTTTTTCTCTTGTGAGCGACATTTAAAGTATTCCACATTACTGTTTACATTTCTCATGGCTTTGACTGTCCAGTCTAATCAGGCCATGATTTCAAAACGAGTTAAAATAAACTGAATGAGTGAGCAATTTATCAAACTAGACCTCAAAATCAGTGACTCGGCTCAGAACTCTACTTGAGAAAGTTATCTTTTACTTAACTCGAGTTTCGAGTCGAGTTCTTTTAGCTCGATTCGTCCCCTTTCCTATGATGTCCCAGAAAACAATCATTGACTTTTTAAAAATAGTTTTTATGGTATGGTATGTACGTAAAAATATTGAATTTGAATAAGTTTTTGTGTACTGTAATCAACAGTTTCTTTATATAAGCAAATCTGTCATTCACAGTACGTACCACTGTACCTAATAACAGCTCATCTCCGTACTGTCCCAGTTTTGCCTATCCGATATAGGTTCGGTCGCCAATCATCTCGGATAATTGGTAGTATACTGTAATAGCTAATGATTTTATATATACAGTAGGCCGTCATTTATCCGCATTAATTGGGACCGATGGTTGTGTGGATAATTAAATTGCGTTCATTTAGCAAAGAAGTACACGTACAGATTTATTTTTCTCATTATACTCTGGACTTTATAGTATGTACAGTATTTTTAAAATATATACATGTACAGAAACAAAAGACAGAGAAAATACTCGACATGTTGTACGTCAGTATGTTGATCAAAAACTTCCAAATCGACGGATCGGTCGTGTAAAAACCAGTTAACTGGCCACCTCGTTCACCCGACCTAACACTTATGGATTTTTGTTTGTGGCAGTGGTTGAAGGACATTGTATACAGATAAAGATTTAGCACAAGAGACGAACGAGTACAGAACATTGTCCAGGCATTCACTACCATCTAGGAAACGTAGAAGACATGTAATGACTCATACTGCAAAATGTATCGAAGAAGATGCTTATTTTTTTAAAAAAATCTTCTTTGCTCATATACCATAAACTCATAAACTGGATCGGAAATATTGACTTTAGGTTACTGTTTGATATCTTCTGTATCGTCTTTTACTGAATTTTCCCTTTTACTGTATCGCAGAAGCTGCGTTACATTTTCACTACTTTTCTATTTTTTTTTTTTTTTTACATAATACATTTTATACTTTACCTTTTTTGTTACTTTGTATTGTAACATTAATAAAATTCCCATGGCACTGTCATTGTAAATTAAGTATTATTGCAAGTAAATAATTTTTTATTGAATTATAAGTTATTAAATAACATTATTAAAATAAACAGTCGCAGAAGCCAAGCAACCTTGCTTTCACCGGCGTACGGTTACATTATGATTTTTTCTCGTCTACTGTTCATGCTAACAACGTGAATCTTCAACAACATCCTTGGTACAGAGTGTAGTATCCACCCAGTTTTTCTTTTTTCTGTTGCACTAATGACAGAATTTTCACTCAATAATAGGATATAATTGAAAAGACAAAAATAGAAGGATTTTTAAAAAAAACATCCATCTGTTATTTCCCTTCTGTAGACATACTTGTAATAATCTGTAAACTGTCGGAAACCATACTTCATTACCTTTCGAATGATATATAATTTTTGTCTTTACACCAACTACACGGAGTGTGCGATCCGAAGTGACCTGAAACACAGCAGGTTTCATGTATAGGAAAGAAACCCTTTCTCTGAAACCAGAGGAATAAGGCATATGTTTGTATAAACTTCTTAGCTTAGTATGACCTGCCGTAGCATCTCCCAAAATATCTGCACCTCGTCATGGGATACCCTAGGCTCCCAACAACAACGTGACCCCTGGCTAGGACCTGGTTTGGGGGCAGTTGGAGGCGGACGAAGTCGTTGGGGGCACCCGTCTTGCCCTCCTCTCGCTCTGACGTCGTCACTGGTTCTACGTCGAGATTTATTTCTAATTTTGAATCAGAATTGAGATTTCGTTTCGTGTGTGTTACGTTAAGTTTGCGTATTTCTTCCTCATTTATTGATTAGCAAATATCGCCTACGCTTAAAGGCGCAATTCGTACAATTGATTAGATTCAGCTCTGAATAAAACCACTTGTTTGCATTCAGCGCTTTCAATTCAAGAACTTGTAGTGTATACAGTATATTACTGTAATGGAAAAGACCTTGGAAGCACATCTCGTATTTTTATATTCATTTTTCCAATTACTGAATATTAATACATTGACTTAATCATTCGAGTAGTTAATCAGTTTCAGTAAACTATACCAGCGAAGGCGTTGAGTATTATACATAAGAAATGGGTTGTTTGCAACGGAACTTTTGCTTTGAGTGAAAATTAACCCTCATAGTGACTGCTCTGTTATTACTCATAGATCACAGCCCAGTTCTTCGATTTGATGTGTTCTCTTAAATATAATCCATCAGTTTCTGTCTTCTTTTTGTCCCTTATTTATATTCTGTAGAACTTCAGTAGGAAATTCTGTTCCAATAAAGTGATAAGTGATGTATTTTTCATTTTAAACTTCTAAACTATGCTGAGCATAAGTAAAGACAATCTTATAGAACGGCTAAGTCCATCTGGGCAGTCTTATAGAACGGTTATATCAGTTCATCTATCTATCAATAGGTGTCAGAGCAAAAACTGCAAAGGATAGATTTAATATATATATGTGGATTCAATGCCCCAAGAATAGATTCAATTTCCTTTCTTAATCCACTACTGAAACCGGAAGTGGTAGAAATCAACAATTTGCATTTTCGACGTTGATTATCATAAAAGAAATATAGTCATAAATAATGAGAATGGATTTTCTGAAGTTTGTTAAGTGTTTCAAGGGAAGTTTCCATTTTCGTCCTTATCCATCTGCTAAAATCGGAAATTGTAGACAACTGCTACCACTTCTGATTCTAATTATGAACTGTATAGATGAAAAATATTAAGAAATACCGAGAAATGATCTTTAAAGTGTGCTTATCATCCCAAAAATAGGTTTTTATCTTAATCTGTTGTTTAGGTGATGCAGTGGCACAATAATAGAACATTTATCTGTGGTGTGTGAGGTCCCTAGTTGGATCCAAGCTCGCGCCAAGTAGACTTTATAGTAGACAAGCACCGTGTCCATTGGTTTTCTTGGTGTTCTCCCGTTTCCTCCCTCTTTCTTCATTCTACCGTTTCATTCATTCTCATCGCCGTCTCCTTTAGCCTGTACGGTATAACTGTCGGAAGTAAAACTGACAGATTTCATTTTATTTCTATCAGTATATTCAAACCCGAAGTGGTAGAAATATACGATTTTCGGTTCAGGACTATTTGCAATAAAATAAAATGATGGTATATAGCTGTTAATATTTGCTATTTATTTTATGTATAGATTAGTGTCGCAAGAATAAGTTCGAACTCCGCTCTTATGCTTCTTAGATAGACAGAAAGTTACAGTTTTGCTGTGAATTGAAGAGATTTGCAGTAAGTTTGCATTGGTTTAAGCCTCGTCTAAATATTGGTGGCGTTACCATCGAATTCTGGACACACACAATATGGTGATCTAATTTTGGAGCATTTAATGCGTATATTTATATGCTGTGATTCATCTTTCAGGTGATACACTCTGAAAGTTCACATGCGATTTGGGCTGAAGACGGGAGATTCTTTTTTCCTTTCCTTTTCCTTCGACTTCCCTCACGACCTGTATCCCATTCTCATTTCTCTTTCTCTGTCTGCCTCTGCAGCTACGAAGGATCGCGTGGATTCGACGTGCTGAACAAATCGATTGAAAGAAATGAGTGGGATTGAGACGGAGTCGTATAGGTATTATGTTGAACTGAGTTGTAATTGAAAAAAAAAAAAAAAAAGTTATTGGAATATTGAAACTTTACCCCAGTCGTATAGGTAGCTGTTATCCGGGATACGAGCAACATATCGGGTTCATTATGTCTACCTTGCTATTGAATGCATTTTTATAGTGTCTTTTTTTCGTGTCTTTCATTCGAACTTCGTAATGCAATAAAGAGAGAAGGGGGAGCTTGAAAATCTCAATGAAATCGAGAAGAGCATTCATCGTATCTTTATACTTCAGTAATGGTTCCTTATCAAAAGTGAATGCTTTCTCCATGCTTTTGTTAAGTTTATTAAAGGTACCTACTCCAAAGGGTATTTACGTTTAGAGAGAATTTGAATTAGAGCTTTGCTGTATAATAGCTATACGTATATAAAAATAGGCCAGCGCAAGCTGTAATTTTAGCATAGGGCTATATAATTTACATTAATATTTGGGAAATTCAGTAGTTTTAAAATAAAAACACGATCATGCATGCGAAAGTACCATTAGCGCTGTTTTCTTAAAACTTTTATGTAAATTTGCTCGTTCTTGAAGCAAGTAAATTGATAAGAAGAGCGTATATATAACACCTTTCCTTGAAATATAGCTTAACTACAATAATATTAATATTTCTAAATATATACAAGACATTATTGTTTTTTTATTCCTGATCTTCGTTAATATATTGTACGTCGTACATGCTAATCTTAACAAACATTATGTGAAACAAAATCACCATTAAATATCCTGGCTTGAAAAAGCTAATGGCTGACTCCAATATTTGAATGAGAAAATTAAATCTAAGATTAGATACTCTTTCCACACTGCAGCAGTAAGAATGGAATGGAGCAATTTTTGATCGGAATATACTGTATAATAGTTTTGATAATGTTCAGATCGAAATCAGCACTCTCGATTTACTTGTACCATTCTCAGTGTCATGGTCTATTTGTCAGTGGCGTCGCTAGGAATATTATTTTTGAGGCTGTTCTAGGTACTGGTTGAGAATTTATATAATACCTCGTAGATGTGTATGATATAAAGGATTTGTCTGTCATTGAAATTAGCGAAACAGTCATTCACGCTAATAGATGTCGCTACCTGCGCTGTCGTTTGCCAGTAAAACGAAGTTCTTGAATAATTGCATAAAGAAGTTTGGGGTGGTAGATGAGAAAACTAAAAAAAGAGAATTAAATTTATTATTAAATATAAACAATTAGATCTTTTATTTAAGGACGATTTTCACCTATATTATATCGCGGTCCTAATACACGAGCTAAATAACTAGTTCTTAATCCTTAACTGTATATAAAACTACATGAACTGATGTAAAATAAAAGTGTATTTCCGGTTGATGTGGAAAGTTGAAATTTAACATGATTGTAGCTTTTCGGGACTAACCAACAGAAAAATTCCAAAAGTGGATATTTTTAAGTTTTAGGGAGTCTAAAGGGAGACGTGAAGAAATTCTCTATGTTAATTAAATGGGCGTTTTTCTGGACATATAAACTCATATTTTAGGTACTTGGAATAACAACATGAAATTCGGTATGCTTGTGCGTTTTCGTTATCATTACCTAAATAAATCACCAATAATAAAAATTTCCAACTTTAGAGGACAATTGAACAATGACAATTCATGAACATATTTGTATGGGATATCTTCTACACTCTAAAATTATTGGGCGTTTTCTTTAGGGCTACAATGATTAAATTTGACATGATTGTAGCTTTCGGGGTTAACCGACAGAAAAATTGCCAAAGGTTAGTTTTTGTTTTAAATTTTAGGGGGTCTAAAGGGAGAAGGAAGAAATTCCCCATCTTATTTAAAATGGACTTTTTTTGATATATAATATCATATTTTAGTTACTTGGAATTGGAATAAAAACTTGAAATTCGGTATGCTTGTACGTTTTCGTTAGCGTTACCTAAGTAAATCAATAAAAATAAAAATTTTCAATTTTAGAGCGGTTTTATAGGGAACTGAAAAATCGTTATTTAGATGGGACATCTTCTACCCCAAAATGTTTGGGCACTTCCGACATGATCAGAACAATGAAATGATTGTAACCTTCCGGGACTAACCCCCAGGAAAATTGCCAGAAGTGAATATTTTTAGTTTTTAAGAGTTCTAAAGAGGGCGATGAAGAAATTTCCATGTTATTTAAATGTGCGTTTTCTTGGGATACAAAATATTATCTTTTAGATAGTTGAAATAGGAAAAGAAACTTGAAATTCCGTGAAATTGTGGGTTTAAGAGGCACAATGCAATAGGCGGAGCAAATGCGTGTCGGAGTCCCAAGCTAGCCGAAAGCTAGTTTTATATAAAATGCTGTTTCATATTTGGAGAATTCTCATAATTATTCGGAATTTGTACCAAAGTGGTGGAAGAATTGACGAAGGTGGAAAAGATGAAATCGTAAATCCAATTCTCGTCTATGATATGTAGTAGATTACAAGTTCCTCAGAGCTGTAATTGAGTGTAGGGTAGTCTGAATTCTTGTCTCTTTCTCTTTCACAGCACTTGTCACTTCAATATTTCTCTTTTTCTGTCTCCTTTTACTTCCACGTCCGTTGAGTTTGATGGAAACTTTCCGTCAGGTTGGATCACATCACGTTTGACAACAGGAACTGAGCTTTACTTTTTTCTGATTTTTCTCTTTCCCTTCTTTTCCTCATCCCTTACATATGATGGAGAAAAGGGTCCGTTTTCTTTCATCTTCCGTCCTTACCTTGGGAGTGGTTTTGTGTGCTCTGTGGTCCTCTAGTTTGTTGGATGTTTGGATCTATATACAGTCTTCGATCACGCAGTTACTAGCTTTAACAACACCACTTTTGAGCTTTTCGTCCTTTTTTCTTGTTGTTTTTCGTTTCTGTTCCATTTTCTTCTTTATCATTATGGTTCGAGACTTCATCATGGACAACTCCAGAGACCATAGTGTCCCTAGAGAAATGCGATAGCTTCTACAGAAATAGAGAAGAGTTCTCATCGTACTACACACAAAAGAAATGGAAATACTGTAGTGTGTCCTTTCTTAAAGGAAAAACGTCGAAGAAGAACTGAAGTTTATTTCGGACAGAATGTCATATTAGATCCTAAGACATCTCATCAAAAGAACCTGTATAGGTCTTTTACTTTGTCAGTAACCAATCACCAGAGTATATATTTGAGTATTTGAAGAGGAGATAGTAATATTAAGTAATATTTTAAGTTGTCATTAACTATATGTTTTCTCTATTAATAGTGTCGTAAATGCAACTCATTTGTGTATCGCACTGAATGCGAGAGATGCCATATTTGCTACCATTTGCGAAATTGCGGTTTATGATAATGATGCTTAAAATCTAAAAGATATGTAAATTCAAGGTATTTCAAGTATTGGAAGTAAACTATGGATTCGATACTAATGTGGGTCATTTGAGACATTTTATTTTCACCCCTTCTCAACCCCCTTGCCGATGGATGCTGAACTTGGACTTGAACGTTATCGGGTAGGTGATTATTCATCGCAGCAACACCAAAAATTATGGATTCGATATTAATATCGATCATTTTCGACTGTTTTTACGTCTCATCTCTTCCCACTCCTTAGGGGTGATCATGGGTGCTAAATGTGGCATAGGAGTGTCACTGTTCGTCTCAGGGACGCTATAGATGCTAGGAGTCATATTTCTGACTAGGGACTGAACTTGCACTTAAA
Source organism: Thermobia domestica (assembly GCF_964235325.1). Classification (NCBI taxonomy): domain Eukaryota; kingdom Metazoa; phylum Arthropoda; class Insecta; order Zygentoma; family Lepismatidae; genus Thermobia; species Thermobia domestica. The sequence goes on from NC_137467.1 coordinate 96,828,857, forward strand.
AGGTACCAAAACTATCACCAACCAACGTAGAAACCTGGCAAACTATGTATGGATTTGTCACGGTCGTTTCCGATTATTTTTGTATGTCACAATCCGCCCCAGAGATAATAATAGGGGCCGAACTTCAACGTGAATGACATCTGGATTATCACTGTTCATCTCAGCGACCTGAAAACTATTGATTCGACACTAATATCGGTCGCTTTCGATTATTTTAACATGTCATCCTCCAGAGGGTGATAATGGAAACTGGACTTGGACTGAACTTGGACTTAAACGGGGGCCGAGGTGGCTGAGTAGTAGAGCGTTCACCTCTGGTGCGTGTGGTCACTGGTTCGATCCCAGCTCTCGCCAAGTAAACTTTGTGGTGGACAAACACCGTGTGCGTAGGTTTTCTCGGGGTTCTCCCGTTTCCTCCCACTTTCTTCATTCCACCATTTCATTCATTTCTCATAATCACCGTCTCCTTTAACCTAGCAGGCATAAACGTGGGACGTAAAAGAAAATTTTATTTCATTTTTTGGACTTAAATGGCACTGGAAATGTCACTTTTCTTCTTAGCGAACCTGGAAACCATGGATTCGACACTAATATTGGTTGTTTTTAATCATTTACCTCTCCCACTCCCGTCGGTGTACCAGGGGTCTTCTCACCACAGTACTGCTTTCCAGACTTTGAAAATATGTGCATCAAGTTTGGTTAAAATTGATCTAGACCTTACAGAGTTATGATGATCATACACATACTTATCTATATACATTAGAGATAATGTCGTGTTTTTAAATCGGTATTGTGTCGAAGTTTGCTATGAAAAATCGTATAATTGTAAGGCAAACGGAAGATTTCGTCGCAACAAGCAATGCAGCTATGGCAATCACTTGTTAACTGAATTGAGCTTACATAATATAGGAAAACAGCATAATATAGATTATCCTTCATTCTCTTTTTTCTTTTGATTTCATATAGCTGTGATAGATCTCGTCTCGAAAACCCAGTGTTTCTGTTAGGTGTCTCTTTGGTTCTCAATAATGGAAACCAATCCACTATGGACTAGAGATACGATATTGGTGGAGATTAACCGTAGAATTGACGATAAAGATCATGTCGATGTCGTTGATGATAGAGATCATGTGCACTTCGATGTTTTATAGCATATGAAAATAAAACGCTTCAATGAGGTTTCGAAATGCAAAACCACAGCATAAAAGTGGGATTAGGGAAGTACTCACTTTCTTGTTCTTCTCTTGTTTTACTGTAGTCTGTTGAGTGAAGAGTTCATAAATAACGCATCTGCATAGTTATTTGATAGCATTGATCCATATTTTTTTCTTTTTTTAGTTCATTCTCTTATTTTTCAGTGGAATAGCGAAAGAAAAGTAGCGTTCGGTTTAGCAGATTTAAAGAACAAAAATTTTAGGAATGGTCCAAAAGTGGATCGAAAGATTGCGATCTTGGCCAATAGTTCGTTTTTGTATCAGGGGCGACGAAACTTTTGAACGACCCTAAATCGAGTTTTTGTATTTTCTACGGAATAAGCACATCATACTGAGTGTATGTAATTCTCCAGATGTAAGGCGTACAAGAAAATTTTTTACTGAAATATATTGGATCTTGGATCAGGGTCACAAATTTTTTTAATGGTCCCTAAATCGAGTTTTCTTATTCTCTACGGAATAAGCACACTATACTGAGTTAAGTGATAGTTTGGGTTTGGCTACTCTGTGTGTAGTTTTCCAGATATAAGGCCTACAAGAAAATTTTTGATTGAAATATATTTGATCTTTTGATTCAAAAATGCAAAAAACAAACTAGATCCTGGTTCCTTTTGGTTACAGTTGATGTGCTAGAAAATTAACACTTGTGGGAAATTAAGTCATTGTGGTTTTGTCATAGAAATTAGGTTCACTGCGTAATGCCAGCTCCCGTTTCTTAACGTCATTAGGAGTTCAGCAGTTAATAAGTAGCTCCGTGTGGACACGTTTAGAACCATGTATTATCGTAGGCAATCTGCAGAATGACAAAGTTAGCACTTAAAGAAAAAAGTCATTACTTTTGCTCTGTTTTGCTTTTCATTACCTAATGTGGTTGTTATGTACAAAAACTTTTCATTTTTATCCCATGTCTGCATAAAACAGTAAAATAAATACATTAAATAAATAATTTCCATTTTCATTGCTGCCGAAAATGTTATTAAAAAATACAATTCGTGATTCACATTTAAATTTATTTCGCAAATTGTTACGCAAAATGCATTATTATATGATGTATCATTTTAGTTCATTGTCCCTTTCCGTTAGCATACAAGGCATAGTTATGTGACGTAGAAATGAAAGATTCCGCTTCATTTTGCTTTGTTTGTAGTGTAGCAATAAAATTTATTTCTCTTAGCAAAGTTGAAAAAAAGCTCAAACAAAATACGTATGATTGACGTTTTCATTGTCTTAAAGAATAACTTAAATTATAGTTTTTCTAATGATAAATTTTAATAGCTTACTGATGGTTTTGATAGATTCTATTGAACATCATTTCGTAAAGGATTTTTTTTTTTTTTTTTTGAGAAATTAGTCGCTAACGAAAGAGGCACAAAGCTGCTTTCTTTAGTGGAACAACATAGAAATACGAGAAATGGATTTGTTTGTTCCCAAGAGAATATCATTTTTATTCTTGTCGCTTGATTCCATCCTTTAAGGCATTTCTTTTTTGCTATCCATTTCTGAATTACGCCTTCTCTTTTTTCATCCTACTCTCCTGTTCCTCCTCCATATATTTTTTTTATTCTTCTGTTCTAGTTCCTCCATCTTCCTTTCATGAGACTTCGACTGAAATGCATGTTTCCAGATGTGACTGGTAGAGTAATGAGAAGTGCCACTCGTTCACGGTTCGTCTGTTCGAAACTGGAGCACAAAGCTTTAACGCAGGAGTTATCCTCTTCCTCTTTTCTGTTCTTCTGTAGGCAGCATTACACAGAGTGTCTTCCTTTCCTTGTAACATACATTGTTGCCAGAACGAATCAACTATATATTCTGTAAAATATAGTCGCACTGCCTTTAAAGAGCTTGCAATGACTGCTTTATGTATTATACTTAAGATGTGTTGCTGATTTTTTTGTTTTGTTTTTGTTTCTTGTTTGTTTCGTGACTGACGCAGACTATATATTTTCTTGACAATGTTTGACTGTAACTCATGAATCTCTATACTGTCATTTATGCGTGATTTTTCAAAAATTGTAAATAGAAAAAATAGCCTAAAAACATTCACGAGGAAGTATTTGAATTTAGAAGGATTTGAGTTCGATCATAGATATAACTTAGCTTAGATATAACTTCATAGATATATCTCGAAATAGCGTACACATGTGCTTAGTGGTGGACAAAAGTTTCTACGGTTGCCACCTGTTCCAAATAAGACGGGGCATCCCGAATGTTGGGAAATGTTTCAGCGTCCCGAATTACGTTCAAGAGGATGTATTATGTAACGAAATGCCAAACTATCCAAAACACTTTCAAAATATGCAACATAAATTCTTAGTATCGTTTGTAAATTTCGATCTATGATATGCACCTATGACTATAGAGATATCGATATAGTTCTATTAGTAATTTCTTTTTGTGTTGGCGAAAGGGAGTACAACCAGCGATGTTATTCTTCGTTTGTACTCCTAACAAATTGTTCGACGTACAAATAATGGGTATAATGAACAATGATCTAGACATGCTTGATAAGTGTATTGTGCTTTAGGCTTAGCAAAAAGTAGCAACCCTAACCGCGTGCATGGGTTTTCTCGGAGTTCTGCCGTTTCCTTCTATTTTCGTCATTCCTTCTTTATCGTTATCATCATCACCGTCTTCCTTGACCTGGGAGCATAAATATTGAACGTTAAACTAAAAAGAAAAAATAGAATGAAATAGCACAAAAGCTTTCTGTGTAGACTTAACGTATAACCGAAAATACATCATGAACATACTGTGCAACATCAGTCTGCTTTCAAAATATCATATACAAATGGAGCTTCCTTTCCCCGTAATCCTTCTATCTATGCTGATAAAAGGGTGAGATACGTGTTAGTTTCAAAAGAAACATTATCTCAGATCGGCGAGAAAAGTGTGAAAGGTTGGAGAATAGTTATACAAGAAAAAGAATAATCTATTTTTATGTACGTGTTTTTTAGGTGTCATTTCTGTTAACTTTTTACTGTTCTGGCAACTTTCGGTAAAAACAGTTTCATGTAGTGATTGACTAAAAATATTTTAAAACACAGGAAGGAAGATAGCTGTTTAATAGAATTCGAAGGGAAAACTATTATAAGTGGTAAACTGATTATGCTCAAATTTAAAGAAATTGAGTTCCTGATTCATCGAAACTAAACAGTAAAATATATGGTGAAGGTGTACGATTTAAAAGAAAAAAAAAATCGTTTTGAAAAATCATGTAAATGAATATTTTAACTTACAAACTAGAAGTAATGTATTTTGGACGCAGCGATGAAACTAGACCATTTGTCGCCCGGGGCAAGAACTCGCCTCAGCCCCTCCCCCTCTTGAACAACAAAACCAAAATGCTCCCCGACTACACCTGATATTGGCATCACACAGTCATATATTCTCCTATTCCATTTTTTCTTCAAGTGGTAAAGCTTGATTTCAAAATTGCAGTACATAATTTAATTTTTAGTACAAGACAAGACACCAAACTAATTAGTATTTGATTGTTAAATAATCTAAGAGTAGCATGCTTGACATATTCTTATAGTATTTTCATAGTATCTGCAAATCACAATTTTTTTGAATTACATCGGGATGTGCATATATGTAGTATGAATCAACAGTCTGTTGCTTTAGAATAGAATATTTAATCATGAGAAACAGTCTAGCTGTTGTCTCAAGTATTATACTTGGACATTTTGAAAATCTCTTAAATCAATGTAAGTTAAATGAAAACACAAAAAGCTGGAACTAAAATTTAACTTTGTGGGCTCTTTGGCCGCAAAGGTTTCTACATCCTGAAAAGATAGCTTTGAAGGTAACTTATGCTCTGTGCATATGATCCTAAAGTTGGTGAGTCGATGTTGCCCTGTTAAATTGCTTAGATATTTTCTTATATCTTTAGTTGGCTAAAACTCCTTTCCTTGCCTTATAGTGAAAATAAATATTTGTCCAGTTTTGTGCTCCCCAATCCGGCGCCCAGGACACAAGCCCCGTTTGTCCTCCCTTAGTTACGTCACTGTTGACGCTACACTTGAAAAGACGTTATATTCACTATCATTACTTTATTAAATATTCTTAATTTATTTATAAAAAGATAGGATCAAGAGACTCCTTAATATACGTGAACACCATCTTTTCTTGTTTTCAAGTATACATATATATGATAAAATGAACCTGGAAAAATGATCTACAAATTTACTCTTTAGTGGCATAAAACTGACCGATTTTAAACTTTACATTTATAATTAATTTTCTAGAAACAGTAATTTTTATTTTGTATTTCGTATGTGCTTAACCACTTCTCGGATTAACCCAAATTATTATGTTTATAGATAATATGTAAAAATGAATTTACTCTCTTTCTTACGTTATAATTTGGATTAATCTAACATATTTCCTTGTGATATAAATCATTGCACAGAACGGCTCGCAGCACTTGATTGAAACGTATTAGCCTGTCCTGTGGTTTGTTGATTTAACACTAGGTGGGAGGGTGTTCTATTGTAACAGATCGCGGTTAGGCAGCTTAGCCTTACTCTTCCTTTCATGCGATTATTTAAATCGTATTTTTGTTTGTTTCTGTTCAGTAACAAATGTCCGGTTAAAAAAAAAATCAAAGCATATTTGTTCAGGGCATATTTTATGTTATTGTTTCAGTTATTGTATTTTGAGGTGTGTCAAAAATGACTCGAGATAATCCAGGAGGTTTTTTTTTTTTTTTTTTAAGCTGCTACAACTCTCTAAATTTAGTTTTAAATGAAAATTTTAGTTGGTGATAAAAGAATACATTTATGATAGACTCAAAATTAAAAAAGAATGGTTTTTGGGAACACCTTTCTTTAAAAAAATTTGACCCTTAAGCGGTTAATGAGAGTGTTTAATAATTTATTAAATTTTTATCCAAAATTCAGCTATTATAAATGATCTAAAAATAAGTGTTAATGTTATTATATTATCTTTTTATTAAATTTTATCCAAAATTTAGGTATTGTAAATGATCTGAAAATAAGTGTTAATGTTATCATATTATCTTAAATATAACTTGTACAATTTTATTGAAGATATTTTTTTAAAAAGAAAAATCTATTTATATTATTTTCTTTTATTGAAGTTTAACATCTTTTTGGCACCAAACTTGTTTAAATCCACTATTTAAACTGGAAAACGCATTACTTTTTTTTTTTTTTTTTTGTATCTTCGAGAAGTACAACAAATATTCACAATGCTAGTTGTCATTGAAAATATGTCTTCCGTTTGTGACAGATAAAAGTTTCTATTTTCATTTGATGACAATTCTACAATCTGGTGAAAAGAATTTTGAATATGATATAAGAAATTCAATATGTAACTTTTTACCAAATTATACGCTATTTCTATATTCACTACACACAATTTACCTTGAAGTAAACTTATGGCTAACCAGTAAGCCAATTTATATATTATATTTTCTTGTAATAGAGGAATACTGCAGAATGAAATAACATTGTTTCATTTCCCTACTCTTTCTTGGAGATCAGTGAAATTTTCTTGCAACTCTCTCAAATATTGCCCGACAATTCGCTGCCTGAGCTAAGAATGTCGTAACGAATCATCAGTAGCCAAATGAAAAAAAAAAAAAAAAAAAAAAAAAAAAACAATAGCTAAAAATGGTTAATTTTATATTGTGTTGCAGGTAGACGATAGTACAGTGTTGTGTTAGTTTATAACTTCCTTCAATTTCAGCGAGTCAGAAAGTCATTGTTGTCGAGCTATATTCATGAAAATAATTGTTTGTATATTTTCGAGATTTTTTGGAAATTTGTCACTAAATTTATGTATATTATATTGATATTACAAGTGGAAAACATTTTGAGATATATTACACTTGAGAATAAATAAAAGTACCTAGATATATAGAAAAAGATTTCAAACTTAAGTAGAGAGTTCAAATAACATCTGTCATGGTAAACTAATGATGATACATTAATGTGCAATACCATTACATCCCCTTCTAATTACCCTTGTGTCTTATTTCTTTCTGATAATTTCTTTGTTCTTTTACTTATTTGTTGTACGTGCCACTCTCCCCTTCGGGTTAAAGCAGTGGTAGCTACATTTTAGTGCAATGTGGGCGAGGATAAATTCAGAAACTACTTGGGGACCATATTCTGTTTTCCTTACCATTCTCTAAGCCGACGATATGCTATATGTGCGTGAGTCACACAGTGTAAATCTTTGTTCTATTGTGCGTATCCAGCTTCTTGTTTCATGGGTCAGGCCGATTAGGGCCTGAGCTACGAACATTTAAAAGTAACTCTGTAGAATCTGCTGTTTTTTATTTATTAACGCACTAAAAAGTAGTCACAAAAATAGTATTAAAATATAAAATTGTTTTCAAGAAAATTACTTTTTAAGTATGCATGACTAAAAGCAAAAACATGGTAAACGCTCTCATATACTACGTGCACTCTAGAATCAATTTAAGACAAACATATAAAATAACACCCCATGATTTTTTTTTAGCCCTGCATAAGTAGAACTTCTTAAAAGTAATTTTGTTGAAAATATTTTTTTTTTTACTTTTTTTTAGTGCGATCTGTTTTATTTTGTTCATTATACGTTTAAGAAAAGCATGTTTCTTTAATGTTCTAAATTTCCTACTTTTAAGTAATAATTGAACGTATTTTCTATCGTTGTAGATTTTTTTTTCCTTTTCTACATGATTGCTGAGATTCACTGTCTTTCGATGCTGTATTCTAGCTAAAAAAGAGATTCAAAAGTTACATAGAAAAGTTTTTTTTCGGGACTAAGATTAAAAGCCATTAAGCATTCTAACAAGGAAGTGTCGCTCACCGATTTGAATGAAACTTTACATACTTGTAGAACATCGAAAAATAATCGACACGTATTTTTTTTATTTCGGCAATGGTGAAGATTTAAGGGTGGAAACCACCCTTTGAACGTTAGGGGTGGTCTCTGAGCATAGACTGAAAACAATCATTTAATATAGAAGAAAACATACTGCATGGGGGTTTAGGACAGCTAATTTAGAATCTGACGTCAACATTACAGAATTCAAAATGGCGGATCCATAATAGTGATTAATATTACAAAATATCTTCTGGTTTGAAATTAACGTTCAAAGGGTGGTTTCCACCCTTAAATCTTCACCATTACCCCCCCCCCCCCCCAAAAAAAAAGTGTCGATTATTTTTCGATGTTCTAGAAATGTGCAAAGTTTCATTCAAATCGGTGAGTGACACTTCCGCAAGTCTCCTTATAATCAGTCAGGCTCAATGCTTTTATTGTCTTAGACTCAGACTCAGTGTCAGATACTTTTTCACATTCAGTGAGCTCTTGAAGTCTAAAGTTAGTAAAGAGCAAAATTAACAGCTTAAATAGTTAAGTAAACATATGTAAATCTGTAAAAGTAACAATGGATATTATATTGTTGCCCGAGTTACGTCATTGTGCAAAGTTTCATCATTGTATGACGTCGAAATATGAGTTGAATTAAGGTTGCAAGATTTGAGGGTACGGTTGAACCATTGAATTAAGGCTGCACCAGTAAATGTGCAAATAAATAAATAAAGGAAGGAAGCAAGGGAGAAAAAAAGGAAATAAAGAAATAAAGGAAAGAAAGCCATATACTAACGCCCTTGCCGCAGAATGAGCTTGGTAACCAAAAGATTAAAGAAAATATTTTCAGAATTGGGCCGCTGAGTTAAAACGAAGGTAATTGATGAAAGGTCGACGTAAACTCCAATGTTTTGCGCGTGCAAACCCTAGACAGATAGGTTTTGTAGTCGGTAACCTAACACTGTACATTTTGACTGCGGCTATGGTAGTTGATTTAGTTCTTTATGGCTGCCTGCCTGTCTTTAGTTCTTGCATAAATAAGCGAGGATGATGCGATATCAGGATGAAGCTTAAGATATCAAAGTTTCTCTATTGATGTGAAAGAAAGAGAAGTTTTTTTCCTTTATATTTCCGCATTCTTCCACATTTATTGTAAGCTTGACAACAATGAGATCTGGAAATTACTAAAGTTCATAAACTGCCACAACATTGTACAACATTATATTTATCACATTTGATCGAGAATAAATAGTTTCTAGATACTGTCTTTCCCGATTAACGATGTGATGTCTTATGGTATTTTTAACTATAATTCCAGTCTCTACCATCGAACTAGTTATCGCGGTCGAGCCTTAGTATTATTATTGTTAGAACTCATATTTTTATTTGTTGGAAAAGTGGGAGAAATAAACTTGCACGTTTCTCTGTATTTTCTGTGTGTGAGAAAATGCATTTAAACTTTGAACTAGAAAAACAAAGGAACGTTTATTTGAATAATAATTATGTGATAGTTTCCCCAACTAACTGAACAGAAGCCAATATGTTTAGTTTAGGCGAAACTGTCACACAGTTATTATTTTAAAAATAAACGTTCAGTGATTTTTTTTCTAATTCAAGTTACTTAAAACAGCAAAACTAATATGAACCAGTTAGTAATTGAATTAAGCTTTGAGCAAACTATTTTCACATTTGGTAAAAAGGCATAAACTTTATACGCGGTAATGTGATAGATCAAAGGAAGCGACACAAGTGTATTTCTGAGACCGCGGTGGCTCAGTGGTAGAGCGTTCATCTTTGGTGCATGGGGGTGCAAATTTTCGACCCCACCTCGCGCTAAGTGAGTTTTATGGTGGATAAACATTGTGTGCGTGAGTTTTTCTGGGTTCTCCCGTTTCCTCCTACTTTCTTCATTCCACCTTTTCATCCATTTGTTGTCATCACCATCTCTTTTAGCCTAGCCGGCATAACCGTGGGACATAAAACTTAAGGATTTCATTTTGCAAGTGAATTTGTTACAGTGATCTGTTATAACATTATTACAAGCAAAGACGAATGTATTAGCTTGGCTAGCCAAAATACTCGTTCTTCGCACTAGGAGGATAAGGTTTAAGTAATATATTTGAAAGTAAAGAAATCAGTGAAACAGGAAGAGCAATGATTTCGGCATTGCTTCTGTCAATATCAGTGAAGTATACATGTATAAATAAATAACGCCTTTGGGTTGCCCCTGTCAACATGAGTGTAATAAATGACTAACGAATAGTTGCTACTGTCACTTTCCGAACAGCTGTCGTCTACTTTTTTGCCTAAACTAGAGCTCTAATGTTATTGGGACAGTCACGAATCAGCTTAGCGATCATGAAAACTATGGATTCGACACTAATATATGTCATTTTGAACATGCCATTTTTCTCACTCTCCACAACCCCCATGTCAGTGGGAGCTCAAGTTGAACTTGGAGCGGCGTCGAAGTGTTTCTGTTCATCTCAGTGATCCCAGAAACTATGGATTTGACACTAATATAGGTCATTTTGGACGCACTATTTTTCACACACCCAACCCCTACTACGATTGAGACTAAATTTGGACTTGAACGACGTCGGGACTGTTACTGTCCGTCTCAGCGACCTTAAAAACTATTAATTTGACAGTAATAACGGTAATTTTGGACATCTTATTTTTCACGCCCCCCAACCTGTCATGACAATGAAACCCAAAGTTGAATTTGAACGGCGTCAGTGGTGTTACTACTATTCATCTCAGGGACCCCTCTAAAACTATGAATTGTATCTACCTAGGTAATATCCGGCGTCCCAGGCACCTGATTTGGTGGCTTTAGGTCATTGCTTTCTATGCAAAAAGCTGATGACAAATAGATACAGACACACATTATTTTATTATTAGTAAAGATGAATATTTAGAAGTAAAAAAATCTACGTGCGTTTAAGTAAGCAATATCATTAAATCTTGAACTTGAAGGAGATGGATTTCAGAACTATTTAAGAAACTTGTGTTTAATATAAGTAGGTAACCACGTGTTCTTTTTACTGTTCTACAGTTGTTTCCAATGCGTAACCTATGTAAATGGTACTCATACTGTTTTATTGTAATAAGTAAGTACAGTATACATATATATGTAAAGTATAGGTTTGTATCATGAAAATGTATAATTTGTATTTATTTTTCTGTTTAAGATTTCCAGCAATAAATGATTACAAGGTAGTTCATAATTTTGTTGTTTATACTTCCTCTTAAGAATACATAAGGTGCTAATCTACCTCTGAAACGAATGTATTTTATGTTCTGTTGATTGTCAGTTCTTGCGTAATAACACATTTTTCTTCGACGAGTTCCGTTTTATTTATGTAAGCTTTTAATACATGTTTAATATATTCAGAATCCTGAATTTCCAATTTGTTTCTCAACAAGTGGAAGAAGCAGAGGAAGATGATTTATTAATTATGGCATAGGTGTAATTTTTTGAACAAGTTTCAATGCACCTTCCAATGAATTGAAAATAATAGCTTTGTAGGCAAATGTTTGTACTATTTAATTATACACAATTAGCAATCGTTTTAATATTTTACCTTATTAGCCTTGTAGTTCGAACGCAATAGCAGTTAACTAAAATTACATTAAATCATACTAATAGTTACCTGAAAATTATTAGCTTCTTAGTTATACTACCTTTGTAAATCAGCTTTCATCATTCATTGCATTTTTTGGGTTGAGGGAAGCCGGTTGTGACTTTGCTATGCGAATCATTTTGGTCACTACAGTTTCAAGAAGTAAATTATTTCAGATTATCAGGACTAACAGGGATAGAAAGCTAGATGAAACTACCTTGTGCATATTCAATAAATATATGGTCAGTTTGTCGACTTCCAATAAATTTCAATGACTTGTACTTTCTCCTACCTAAAGTGAGTTTGCCGCTTGATTGACGTTACTCCCTAATTGTCTGATGAGAACTTTTTTCTCATGAGCATTAGACTCGAAACTACGGTTTCAAATAGGTATTCGTTTGTTTTTAATAAATACATATTTTCTAACTGATTATTTAAAATCATGTGTTCGATCATTTTTTCTCGTGTTATTAGAATGATTTTTACAGCACAAGTATCCAGTTTAGAAATATTGATGTTCGTTGAATTTTAGAGGAAATTTTCAAGTTCTGCGTAATTGAACAAAAACCTTAGAAATAATGTTTGGAATTCTACAATTGTTGCCCATCTAAGTTGGAGACACTTGTTGTAAGATGCATCTGTTTTGTTTTGCATTCACTTGGAGCCTTTAAAGCTGGCTTGTAATACAGTATATTTTTATGTAGCAAGTCCTATTCTTTGAGAACGACCTGGCGCGCTGTGTTATCAGGACATTGAAAGGGTACAGTTCTACCCTGTTAATGGTTCCAAGGATAGGGTTTTAATGGTTGATAAATTGAGAGGCCGTTTAAAAGTGCTTGTCTTATGATAACTGTTATTCAGTCCATTATGTGGGAGTTGGAGGTTCCCATGCTACACAGCCGGCTGGACTCACACATAGCTTTTGTATGTGAGTGATGTTAACATTTAAGGAAATACTAATCTGATTGCTGACGGGAAGAGAGCTGGAAACCCAGCGAGAGTCAGCTGTCGATAAACAGAAAATAAAACTCATGTTTCTGTTGGCAAGATTTTACGACCACATATCGAAATAATAACGCCGACATAGAAAGCAGAAATGTCCTCGAATGTTGTAAAGCTTGTGTTGTTTGCAATTTTGAACAGATGTCGCACAAATCGAATCCATATATTGAGAACATTGTTCAGTAATTACTGAACAGCGAGATTGTTCAATGGCGGGTTGCATTTCAAAGGTTTTATTGCAGATTGTGTAGAGACGGGATATGTTTTTGTATATTAATACATTTATGGAAGCGTGATTTGATTCTTACTGAGACATTTCATTTGGTTTCTCTTTTCTCTGCTTCAGTTTTGACAATGCCCACATTGCGACTTCTAAATGGTGAAAATATTTTTAATTAAATTCACAGATGTGACGACTTTCATTTTTCCTGTGCTTTTCATATTTTGCTGACTTTGTATTATTTTTCACATGCTATGAGTGAAGATAACGCAGTAGTTAAAGCGATATTGACTAGTACACAAGATGAAGTTTTGATTTTCATTTATACGTCACTCGTTTGTTTTGTTGCACACTCTGCCAATTTTTGTATTTTTACTGCATGTTTCGTGGTGATAACAAAGGCTGATGATGGCACTAGAGATGAATTTTGACGCGGGTGTGATGATGTAATTGGACATTAATCAATCGTTTTGAGCATATGGTAAACATTGGTAATTACTTATCTTGACGAGTTTGGTCTCAGGGTTTGTGACCTTTGTAGTGTAGTGCACGAAGTAACGACCTTTATCGACTCGTTACTTTCAGCTTTATCATTCTGAATTCACATTTATAATATAGCGTCACTAATCAGGCTCGTATTTAAATATTGTGCACCCCCTGTGCTCTAAATAATTTTCCGCCCCCCTCCCCCGCACAAACTTATGTCTCAAACAAGAAAACAAGCCGTGATTTTGTAACCATACTAGCTCTTATTGAGTAGAAGTTTAGGTATTACAAGTTACGAAAGTTACAACGTAATATTAAATGGCCTAATTCTCTCAATGAGGATTAGGATGTGATGGTCTACCTGGAGGTAGGTGACCATTGGTAGAGGTCACTGTGAGACACCAATAATTATTGGTGATAGCTGATAAGGAAAATAATTATTTACATTATTAACCGTCAGTAATGGTTTAATAGCATCTATATTAATAATACAATAAGCTGTCTGTCTGTAGCGCTTTTCAACTCGAGAACCATGATAGATAGTAACATGAAATTTTAATATATTTTAAACCTCTCAGAGAAATGATTCAAATGATCTGTTCCAGGTATTTAGGTCATACCTGAGCTGAGATATGGGGGTGCAAAATCCCATATGAATAACAAGGGAGCATTTTAAAAATAATCGAAAACGACCAATATTAGTGTTGAATTCATAGTTTTTAGAGGTTGATGAGTCTAATGGTATCAGTTTTCATGATGTTCAAGTTTATCTTCACCTTTGAAGTGGGGATGGGAGAGAATGACTTAAAAAAAAATCAGATAAGCTAGCTAATTAGTAACTGTTGTAATTAGAGCGAATTGCACACATTAAAATATATTATCGCGCTGGCGCTGGACTCTGAAGTTGCTGGTTTTAGATATTACTTTATTGTGAATCTTTTTTAAAAATCCAAAATTTTGCCGTCCTGTGCTCGAGCGCAAAATAGCACTTACCTAAATACGGACCTGTCTCTAATCTATCAAGTCATAATCTCTGGACTCTCTAAAGTCATAATCAAGTCGTAATCTCTAAAGTAGTTTCATGTCATTTCTTATTATCACGAATTAAATTGAACGGAAGATGCATGTAGCTGTCAATAATGTTGTTTGTTTATTCAAGTTTATAGCGTTTCTTTACAGACCGAGGGTGTGTAAAACGTGGATATAATATGTAAGGTGGAATCCAAATCACCATAATATGTTCAAAGTTTAGTGCTCTACCACCTGGAATCGAACTCAGGACAACATGTACCAAAAAGCGCACGTGCTAGCCACTAAACCAGTGAGTAGGGCATAACTTTAAATAATGAATAAGTACGAGTATGTTTTCTTTATGGTTTTCTGGACGGCAAAACAAGTAGTATTGGATCAGAAGACTCATGAATTTGATTTTCTCAGCTGACACTTCTGACTAAATTGTACGAAGGCATTCTTTTAGTGTCTATGTCGATCTTTAGCAATTCCAGTTTCAAACTTGTAATTCCCCTACCGAAGGGAATTCGGATGCGGATTGGAAAAAGTAATTAGTCTATGATTTCTTCAATCTAATTTTCAGAAGGAGTTTGTTTATTCCTGAACAAGAGAAAAAAATAACATCGTGGAACTGCAGAACGAAATTCTGTTTGAAGATTATATATAATTCTAAATGAAATTGTAATATTCTAGTAGAATAACAGAGACAAAATTAATATGATGGGATATAAGGAAGAAAATAGTTCCAGGTTCATTACTGTCATCATTTCGAAAGTGTTCTCTCTGGGTCGTTGAACAAAGCCAAAGCTTAAGACAGGCCTTCAACACCTCGCAGACTGACAGCAAGATACCTTTGTCTTATGCCATCTCTCTTTGGCCCTTGAAACTAAGGAGTTAATAAAAGGAAAATTGAGATTTGGTTTAGCTTTTCAATTCCGTGTTTCCAGACTTCAGACGTTTTTCGACTCATAATTAGAGATAGTTTTTACCACGTTATTATAATTGTAATAAATTGTCGGAAGTTCATTTTTTTTATTCTTTAAATGTGTGGTACAGAGGGTTATCGGTCCGTACATATATTTTATTAACGATTTTTAGACTTCCAAACTATACTATGCGTAACTGTCGGAAAGAAATATTATAGAACGGGTGTGTCCGTCTGCATGTCGATACGTATAAGAACAAAAATTGTAGGAGATACTGACAAGGAGACTTACGAAGGTATCACTCACCGATTTGAATGAAACTTTGCATACTTGCAGAACATCGAAAAATAACCGACACGTATTTTTGTTTCGACAATGGTGAAGATTTAAGGGTGAAAACCACCCTTTGAACTTTAGGGGCGGTATCTAAGCAAAGACTGAAAACAAACATTTAATTTAGAAGAAAACATACTGCCATGGTGGTTTTAGGACAGCTAATTCAGAATCTGACGTCAAAATTACAGAATTGAAAATGGCGGATCCAATATAGTGATTACAATTACAAAATGTCTTCTGGTTTGAAATTCTCTGCAGTTAGCCAAGAACAATTATAGTTAGTAGGGATGACTGCGAGAAGATTGCAGGCCAATTTCTGTACTAATTTTAATGGGATGCTTGATTAAAGTGGGTCTCTGGACCTCTCACTATAGCGTTTACACAGACACAAACAGTAAAAAGAGTGGCACAGTCAATAAATCTATGACTCACAGCTACACCATATAGTCTTTAATTTCTGAAAATGGAATTCTATTATCACCATTGATAATTATTTTGCAGGAGAAGAATATAACATTTGGCCCTATAGTCCAAAACAACCTCTTTTAATCTGAAAATGTCTTTGTGAAAGCATCAAATTCGGGAAAATTAACATCAGGTCTTGTGAGATCATGGTTTCAAGAGGTTTTTCTCCCAGCGTCTAATGCAAAGTCTATTTTGTTAGTAGATTCGTAGATTATCACAATTAATCAAATTTTCAACCTATTTTA
Source organism: Thermobia domestica (assembly GCF_964235325.1). Taxonomy (NCBI): domain Eukaryota; kingdom Metazoa; phylum Arthropoda; class Insecta; order Zygentoma; family Lepismatidae; genus Thermobia; species Thermobia domestica. The sequence continues at coordinate 96,845,216 of NC_137467.1, forward strand.
CAAACAAAAGAATACCTCAAAATATAAACCTTTCTGCACTAACAACTAGTAGGATTCTGTCTCTTGATGTGTTCGACATTAGGTCATGGAAAAACTTCTTGAGACATTTTACTGATATTGTCCTCTACAACTATAACATAAATTTACATCTCCGTAATAATGTAATTTAGATCCAAATCACTGATTCATAATCAGTTTTCTTCTCCCAGATACGCAAATCTTATCAGATATACGTTATACAAAAACAGTTGTTTGGAAGAAGATTGTGCTGCATTTTGCGATTTGTCACAGTTATTGCTGTAATAAGGTGAGCTTATGTATACAATGTTTATGCATCATACACTTTTTTTTTTTTTTTTTTTTTTTTTTTTTTTTTTTTTACGAAATATCATTACTGTGAAATTTTTTAACAGGGAAGGAATAAGCTGACTGCTACACTATTAACACATTTGTTATTGTTTAATTATCTCTACAGGTAGTATAAATATTTATTATTATTTAAATGTTAAAAAAGGATAGTTATTTAAATCAGTATGCAAACATTTTTTTGACCTTCACATATTCGGGCATTCATTCTTTATTTGAATAATAATTGAAAAGATAATTCAAGATTATAACAATTGAGAATATGCGAAATTCTGACATAGTGAGAGGCGAGAGGACTCACTATACATAAGCACTTGGAACAGGGAGAGGGTGCAGAGTCTCACTTTAATCAAGCATTTCGTTAAAATAAAGGTGTTCCAAATCAATAGAAAGAGATTTCAAATCGGTCTGCAACCTTCTCTTAGTAACCCCTGCCAACTATAATTGTTTTTGGCTAACTGCGGAGAATTTCCAACCAGAAGATATTTTTTATTTGTAATCACTATATTATTGGATCTGCCATTTTAATTTTGTAATTTTGACGTCAGATTCTGAATTAGCTGTCCTAAAACCACATGGGAGTGTTTTCTTCTAAATTAAATGGGTGTTTTCAGTCACACCTAAAGTTCAAAGGGTGATTTCCACCATTAAATCTTCATCATTGCCGAAACAAAAAAAATACGTGTCGATTATTTTTTGATGTTCTACAAGTATGCAAAGTTTCATTCAAATCGGTGAGTGAAACTTCCGTAAGTCTCTTTGTGAGAAGATTTTTTGCAATCGATTCAGCGTTCCAAGAATAGGTGCCATCTCCTCCATTCACATTCTATTCGAACTGAAAGCAGTTGAAATTCACCATTTCCGATTTCAACGTTTATCGCCATAGAACAAAAACGGTAATATATAGTTACAAGCTGTGTTTTGCAGTTGTTTCAGCGTCTCAAGAAACCGTACCATCACTACCCTCAACATTACCGAAACGAGATGTGGTTGTGGTTGACATTTACTAGCACTTGCTGTTGCAATACTGATATCCATAGGGCAGAAACGGTTAAAAATACCAAGAAAACTTTTTTTTTTTTTTTTTTCATCGATTCAGCGTCTCTAGAATTGGTCTCATCTCCACTGTTAACTCACTGTTCGAACTAGAAATGGTAGAAATCATTCATTGCTCTGTTTCAACTTTGATCACGTAGAACAGAAACGATAGGAGATACCGACAAGCGATTTATTTACAATCGATTCAGTATATCAAAAGAACATACCATCAACACCCGCAACACTCTACCAAAACTTTAAGTGGATGAAATTTACAAGTATCTCCGCTTTCAATATTGATTTCTATAGAGCAAAAGCGGTTAGAGAGATCGAGAAGCTATTTTTCTGCAATCGATTCAGCATCCGAAGAATAGTTCCATGTTCTCTTTAACCATTTATTCAAACCAGAATGGTAGAAATCAACCATTTCCGGTTTCGGCATTGATCCTCATAGAGGAGAAACGATAATAGCGACAGGCGTTTTTAGCAGTCAATCCAGCGTCTTGTAATATGTCTCCACTCGCAACACGCTACTAAAACTGGATGTGGTTGAAATTTACTAGTAACCTTGGCTTCAATATTGATATTCATGAATCAAAAATGATAAGAAATATCGAGAAGCTGTTTTTGCAACCGATTCAGCGTCCCAACAATAAGGTCCGACTTCTTTTTTAATCCTCTATTCAAATCGAAAGTGATAGAAATCAACCATTTCTAGTTTCATTGTTGATCGTCATAGAACAAGAACGGTAAATAGATAGCGACAATCAGATTTTAACAATCGGTTCAGCGTCTCAAGAGAACATACCATCAACATCCTTAACACTCTGCCAAAACAGAAAATAGTTGAAATTTACTTGTACTTCAGGTTCCATAGACCGTAGACGGTAAGAGATTTCGAAAAGCTGTTCCCTTGACGGAGATTCAGACATTTTCGAGACTAGACCTCTCAACTCTTGTCTCGTACGCATTCGTAAATATAGCAAAACATTATTATTATTATTATTATTATCTTTGGATATATTTTGTCAACCCTTATTACTTTATTGATATTCTCTTGCTGAATTGTATTATTTTTTAGTCAGTAGGAGCCATGGAACCTTGCTGGCCCCAGGCCTCCAAATACATAAATCGCGATTGTTTATTTTTACTATTCTACGTGACATGAAATAATGTAAGAAACATTTATCGTATACCACAAACAAGTATGACATAAAAGCAAAGCAAAGTAAAGGAAAAGAATGACAATTGTCTTTATTTATCTATACTGTTACTAAAAACGTGTGAGTTACTCACTCACCAACGCCAAGGTGACCAGACGTCCCGTTTTAGCCGGGACAGTCCCTTATTTTCAACCGTTGTCCCGTTTTTTTCTGATTCTCAAACGGGACGCCTAAATGTCCCGTTTTTAAGCAAACATGACCTAAGTGTCCCGTAATTATTATTCAAAATATAAATGGTCAATGCTAATTCTACACTCTTCCGTACCAACACTTATTGGGAAGGTTCAGCCGTGCCTAGAACTTCTGAGTATTCAAATGAGAATTGAGTGTTCTGTGGTTCAAGTGGGAATTGAGTGGGAATTGTGAGTGTCGAAATAGTTAAAAGTATTTTTGGGTAGTACTTAAGTTAGAAACGCTATGTTATCATTCTTACTTGTTATTTTGTAAGTTGAAAACACTGCTGAGTCCCAAAATGGAATGTGGAAGTCACCTCCCCCCCCCACGCCGATTCGTATGTGTCCCGTTTTTGAAAGTAAAAGTTCTGGTCACCTTGCCAACGCCCAAGTCATGTTACTATAGCTAGAAACGTTATATTCCACCAAAAGATACATTTGTTACGAAAGCAAGAGATAATAATTAAAAAAAAAAAAATAATAAGTGGATCTATCCTGAGGGAGCTTTTCTTTTTTTTTATACCACGATTATTATACAGTAAAACCTGTCTGTAGCGGAATTGAAGGGATTCGCTAAACAATCCGTTAAAGGTAGGTTTCTGGTTAACGAAGGTAGACCTATGCAAAAAAAAAAAAAAAAATGCATATAATGTACACTCATGTCCAAAATTATTGTCGCGTGTCTATAAATATGTTGTTCTAGCAATATAATTTGATAACGAATTCACCCCGCATTTTTTATAACGTTAGTATGTTTATAATCGGATAAGACATGTATGTGGAAAATCTCATGTCAGAAGAGCAGTAAATAAGAACAATAAAACGAAAATAAAACTTTGTTGCCCATTTAGCAACATTTTGTTTTACTCATTCTGATTTTCGTATTTATAATTCTTTTCCTGTGAAATTTACCACAAATATACATTTCCTGATTATACACATAGTATCAGTATTAAAAGTACCCTGCAAAGTCATTATCATATTATGACAAGAAGACAGTTATAGATATACGACAATAATTTTGGACATGAGTGCACGTAAGATAAAATAAGATGATGTACGTACCTTACTCGATTTACAGTATTTATTTCTACTACGAATTAATACACGCAAAATTTACAATGAACAGAAAAAAATACTGTACAAACGTTTACTTAATTTTTCCAATAGTCAAGGAGGGTTTTCTGTACACATTGCTGTTTGTCTGTCCAATTATCCACAAAGACTTTACCCTGAGAAACTTCACTAAGCACACCAGTGTCATTTCGACGTAAGGCAAATGTTACATTTCCTGTAAACTGTTGGCAGAATCTTGATTAGTCTGTATTCTACACTTTTCTTTCAACTTAATACTTTATTTCTCTTCTTCCTACATCTCCTCTTCTCCTTTCAGTGTCCGTATATTCTCAATTAGAGCATGTATACCCGTCTTGTCTGTTTCGGTTTGCACATCATTATCTGTTTTGCTAAAAATATATCTAACCTCTCATAGGATGTCTAAAAGCTTTCTAAATTCTGCACTCCGACACTTGAAATTTTCCGTTAAGAGGCATATTTTGATTTCCGTTGTCCGCGCAGTAGTTTCCGTTAATGAAAGAAATTTAATACGATTTACGCTAATAAATTCATGGAACCAGGAACGCTACTTCTATAATATCAAATGTATGTGTCCTTACTTTGAAAATTCCCAATTAAGGATTCGCCTAAATTGAAGATGTGACATTATGTATTTAAAAACTGTTAATTAAAAATAAGGCAATACCTGTTTCAACATTTGTAAAAGTTCTTCTCCTGATGAGAGAAGTGGGAGGGTATTTACGATACTCAAATTTCTAGTTTTATACTCACTAAACCTTAGCACGGGCAATTCTTGCTAGTATTTATATTTAAAAAAAAAAAAAAAAAAACTTATATTTGACCCGATTGTCTAAGTTGGTATTTCATTTTTCATATGTTCATATGCGGCTTTTTTTATTATTAAGTGCTAAGTCTGTAAGGTCATCAAGAAAGGGAGAATTGGAATTAAGCAATCCACGAGGTGGATCTTTGCTTTACAATGGCAATAACCTTTTTTCAGATGCTATGCGTACGAAGTTTGTTTTGACGTTTCTTACTTTTCTTTCGCCATTTCAGTGAACACATATTTGTATCAATGTTACGAAACAACTAAATGTATCTTTTTTATAAAGTTCTTATGAATCCCTTACCAGATTCTGCAACATCTATGAACAGATAGAAAAAACAGGAAAGGGAATTGTAGTGTTAAAATCCCGTGTTTCTGCTAGTGATCTAGTTTCTGAAAGGCTAGGATCTTATATCTCGAAATGTGGAGTACGCAGGATAAGTGAAGAAAAACTTGGTTTCCAGGTGCAGTAAAATGTCTAATGTATATGATCTCTTCGTCGCCAATTCTATGTCCAATCTGTAGTAATATTATGTGTAGTCCGTGGTGGATTGCTTTGTGTTGCTGAAAGACTAAAAGACATCTAAAGGAAAATACTGTATGCTCGAGGGATTATACATGTGAAACCGAGTCATGAAGGAAAGCCATTGCTGAACTGGATTTGGGTTTAGCGTCCCTTTTGCCAACGAGGCAGTGTGAGACGTGAACCTACAGCGTAACTTTGAATCGGAACCACATAGCTCTCGCCGGATACTGAACCCAGATCATATTGCTTTACTGTTTTCTTTTTCGCGAAACACTGCTCATTTCTATAATAAATTATGATCAAAGATCAATGGCAGTTTGGCATCTTTGAATATTATTGTTGTAAGCAAAAGAAGCTTCTTGATACTTGCTTTTTTCATTTATACTTGTAACTTTTGTACTAATTGTTTACGAGTTTAATCCTCAGAGTCTGAATGTTTCTTCAGCTGTTATAAATGATATTTTTCTACAACGCACAACATCCAACAAAAGGATGTCGAAAAGTTTCTCATAAAATACACCTTGTTTCTCACTCACTGTATTCACTGTTATATCTTTTCCTGTTTTATTTAGCCTGTGTGTTCGAGAAATTCAAAAGAAAAACCAGACAGCTAGTGAATGCAGCAAGTAGATGGTTTCCACTGTTTTTGCTTTCAAATCTGCTCTCCTAATCACAGTAAAAATAGACCTAAGCAAACCTCTCTTACAAGTGGAAGAGACGGATTAATGGAGAATTGGAGTCCTGGTTTGCTCGCAGGAGGACTGTTTTTATCCCTCTTTTTTTTGGCCCTATTTGGTTTTGTTCAGGAATTTCCTTTTGTAGATGTGGATGATCCTCTGGTGCTCATAGAATCTAAAGATTGTACGTCCAGGAGTGTAAAAGAATCTGTTGTATAGCATTGGATATTGCTTTTCATGCTTTTTATTGGGGGTTTCTATTTTACTTTGCAATTCCAGGCTATTGATATTTATTTAATTCGAGGCAAAAACTGGATACAATTAACTTTATTATCTCGATGTTGACCACTGTTATTTCTATTGAAAGAGAGTCAATTTGCAAGAATAGTTAACTTATGTAGTAATAATATAACTTTTTGTTCAATCATTATTTTTGAGAACATTGGTTCAGTGGGAGAGCTCTCATATTTAGTGAAAAGGCCTTGTTGGTTCCCACACCTTATGTGTCTATGGCGGATATAATCACATTCGTGAAGTTTCTTGGATCTCTCGCTCCTTCTTCTTATTTCATTCTATCAATAGTTTATTGTACCATTGGCTTGCAAATATCATCCGTGCCTTTAGTGTCCTGTGTTGCCAGATCCGAAGATTAAATAGCAGCGAGATTGTGCTCCGAAAGTAGAGGATTTGAACTATTTGTGGTCCAAACATAAAAATGAATTATTTTGCAGCTGTAGACTTTTATTAATCATTTATATTATATGGAAACACCTGAAGTTGAAAGCATGTCAGATGTCTGGGTTGGCAATGTTCAGGCGGCGAATTCGGTTGGCAGTGGTGTGTTAGGCAAATTCCATACTGCATCAGGACGGAGCAGTAAAACTCCAGTGCGTAATAAACTGGTCAGACGGAGATGTATAAAATGGACGACTTTTCTGAATTCCAAAGAGATAGTTTGCTTATAGGAGTAGATATAGGAAGTTTTGTGGGTTCTGAAGTACACTTTACAAAGTTTACAATGCGGTTTTTCACTGTTATTTCTCATTTCTTTAATTCATTTGGTAACCTTTTTTTTATCTGGGAGCCTGAATTTTGGATTCTTTTATTGTAACTGCACATTATGTTAACGTGGATAATACAATAATCTTATTAAACACGATGTTCACGTATACACATCTCGGTACAATTATTAGGCTTATATATTAACTGAAACAGCAACATGATTAGTAATATTCGAACAGCGGAAACTAAACAAATGTCTGGCGTTGTCCGATTTGGAGAAAAAATGGTACTAAAATGGAAATTGAATTAGTATCGAACATGGTAGTTTTAATAAAATTGTTGTTCAGTGTGGATAGATTACTCAACAAACAATACTGTTATTGTGTTATCTAAAATTAATAGTTTGTGATTTCATATGTGAAAATAAGAAAGTAGCGCATGCTTAAGAATTATAGCCTACAGATAATTAAAAGTAGCGTGTCGCCCAATTTGAAATTTTTGTAGCGAGGGCACTTCAAAAATCGCCAAATCTGACAACAGTGATGAGGGACATAGTCCTTCTTTACACGATTACTATTACAATATTACGGATACACGATCAAATTACGTAAGTAAGAAAGTTGTAAAGATGGAAACCTTATCATGTATTACTATAATAATACATAATTTATTAATCACAAGTGGTTTCAAATTATTATTTATTGAGCGTAGCATAGTTTAGTATAAGCAGAGTTTTCATATAAATGATATTGTTGTGGTCTGAAATAAGTTGCGTAATTTATACATTCTTTTAAAGATACAAGCATACATAAAGTTATATGTAAATCTGTGCTTTTTAGTACTAAAATTTAATTTGCAAGAGTTAAAATATATACAATTATAATTGCAGGTGTGATTACAACAACTACTAGACGTCTAGATAGAGAGAGTCAGTCAGAACACATGCTTGAGGTAAGTAAATACGCTTGGGAACTTCTCAAAATTCAGGATTGGTATTTTTGCTTACTTTTTACGGATAATGATATATTTTTTTAAAATCTTCATTTCTGGTTGGAATGTTTCTGATCGTGTTTTTGAGTGGCCAGACTAACGAAGGTAAGTTAACGTGAAATTAGAGTGTAGTGTATTTGTTTCTTTGTCAGAAGCGTATTGTAATGGTCGTTATGCGTAAACTAAATGTTCCTTTATTATTACACAATGTTCCCGTCCGTATAGTTGTATTATTTGTGCTATGGAAAAAAATATCTGCCTTTAGCAGTGCAAATAAATCAATTCGCTATTCAGTTTTATTTCAGGTCTCACAAGGAGGGTGTGCGAAATGTAAATCTCAGATTTAAAAAATGTTTGTGCAGATCGTTAGGGTGGCTCATGGAATAAAGATCGGCACAACAAATTTCGGCGGGACTCCATATTTGGGTGGGGCAGTGCCCCATTTGCGATTTTCGGCTTCCGTAATAAAAATAGGCCTTTTGATTTGAAAATTCACTAATTGTTGTCGACAATCTTTGTCACTGGTCTTCATTTGCGTAAAGATACTTCAATTGTGGGTCGGGAATCTCTGTATGTGGGGGGTACTCCCTCACAAGTGTGATACATGTTTCCCCTTCATTTTGACGAGCTGAATTCAAATATGTCATTGCACATGTGCGGCATAGGTCTCTACGTAGTTTCTGGGATGCTGAGTCACAACTTGAAAGAGAACTGAAGGGCTTGAAATAGGAGTTTGGCAGAATCAGTGCTTACTGTATGGATTCTATGTTTTATAGAAATGGAACGCTCAACCGGAATTAGTAGCAACAATTATACTACAATGTAGGTGATGTCATATTCACTTTAAATTGTGTTAATATTTGATATTTTGTAATTAACAATTACAAGTATGTACCTGCAGAACCTTTTGATACGTGTACTTGAAAGCCCGTTAGTCACTTCGTGACTAATAGAAATAGTATACGGAACATAACGAAACATAAGAAACAAAATGCGAAAGAAAACTGCAGAGACATCAGCTAATCCAATGACTTTGGATTACCTAGGGTGCGGAAGTGAGGACCCTTCTCCACTTGTTTACCTAACCGCTGCTTCAACGAAGCCTCTCTGACCAAGTAATTTAGACATGGACAAACTTTGCCCATGCATTTATTTGGTACTTATGAGTATTTTGAAATTATAAAATTAATAGTCAAAAATAGAACACAATCAATTTTATATTATTGTGTAAACAAAATTAAAAAGTACTCCAGGCGGGTGAACAGCCGTTAAAACAATGAAAAGGTTGCGTGCACAACGTTAAATACAATCTCAGTTCATTTGACGCTGTTTAAACCATGCGCGGCAAACCTTTTTACTCCATTCGCGAAGTTCACGTGTCCTTGGACAGACGTTTCGAGTTATCGTTTTATATAGAGATTGCATATCTATCATTAGGAAACCAGTGTCTTATGGCGCGTTATGAATTGCGTTTTCAGGGAGTTGAAAAATGAAGAATTAAGAGAAAACAATTCACTTGAAGTTTTTTAGCTTGTTACCTTAAAACTTGGATAATTCAAACTTAGTCAATATACTGCTTTAGAAACAGTAATAGGGGCCCGAAACCGAAAATCTTGAGGACGACCCACTAACGACAAAGTAAATGAAAATTAGGGGAATAAAAAGGCAGAATGGAAAACCGTTCTGTAGCTTAACGTTTATGTTTTTTTTTTTGTTTTTTTTTTCATCAACTGACACTTCGAACACAACTTGGATCGAGAAAAAAAAATGTTTCTTTTCATCGTACTCCTTACATGTATTTTAAGAAGTCGATTGCACCATTAACTTTTGAATTTAATGATATGTTTAGCAATAAAAAAGTGCGTAGATCATACCCTCTCTCCCCCCAAAAAATGTTTTTCGTATTGCTATAAAATATCTGTACGTCTGCAAATAAATCTACAGACTTGCCAACGCTTGAGAGAAGCAGAAAACTCAAGACGTTGATATCCTAACCAACGTCTTGGATCACACAAGCACGAGGTGAGAAACACGAAGCGCATGCACAATAGGAGTCTTCTAAAGCAGTGAAAATTCAGCCAAAGCGTTGCCAACGACTTACTCGCAGAGTTGCCTCCTCAAAACATGACGGAGACCGCACAGCACTTCTCTGTTCTTGTGCACTTCAACAGTTGATTCTGTCTCGTTGAAAATAAAAAAATCCCAAGTTCTGACGATCCGTTTAATTAAATTAAAATACTCTTTTCTTCATTTTTCGTTGGGCGTTAACACACGACTTGCACATCCAGAGAAGACGCTACTGTTTGTAAGGCTACTTTGTGTAAGATAGTACGTTACAAGTACTGTATGTCGTTGTGGAGTCTGCCTGTTATTTCATTACATAATACGACTAGTTACACTTGTTCTCATTTCTACCCTCTGTCGGCAAGTTTCTGTCTGGTATATCACTTTCCATTGCCCCATGTTATTATGCATGCATGCTAAGTGGTTTTTGCTTGGATTCCCATTGTACAATACGAAGCAAAAAACCTGCAACATGAAAGTTTAAGTTCATTGTGAAACTACGCCTAACAACATAGGCAACCAACCTAACGTCTTTGTGGCACTGATCACGCCAGGATAGCCTTCGGCTTTGTCCCCCTGCATACTTCGTTTGGAGCAAGAAATGCATAGACCACGTGACTACAAACCACAAATTTCTCACAAGATGGTGTAATAGATTGAGGTTCTTCTCATTTCTTTTCTCATTTTACATCCTCAGTTTTAAAGAGAGAGAAAGAGAAAAAGGTCAACGGGATGAAAACTAAATAAAGAGGAAAATGCGAAATATAAAGGAAAAGAAAACGTGCGCATATATTGACAAATGACACATGTACTTCAAAGGAGACCACTACAAATTTTGTTATGAACCATATATAATAACTGTGAGAATCAGCAAACCACATATACATAATTACACACAGTAAGTGTTATATAACACATATTTATTTAGACAAATAAAAATGCTAGCAGAAAGCTGAAAATTTCTTTAAAATCTCAACCATAACTGAAAGAAGAGATTACTTCTCTATTGTTTTTCTTCGTAGCATCCATCTACATGGAGAAATGAGAAAGAGAGAGCATCTTAAGAGATTCGCACGTATACAACATCGGAAACTGCTAAATGGAAAAAATTACAGTCTTTGGATGGGATTCGAACGCGGAACCATAGCATTAGAAATCCCACACTCTACCGATGTAGCTAGTCTGACACTAATTCCCTATTCCTCCATCATTACCTATGAAAGATGGAATGGAGTCTGCAGAAAACTACGTCTAACATGTCCATGACAGACCGCCTATAACCTATATCTAATTGGTACTTTAACAAGCTAGCTATACACGTGCATAGAAAAGTAAAAGCAAATGAGTAGTTAGTACAGATCACTTTGTCTGTCACACTATCTCTGACTATAGAAATCGAGGAAGAAGAAAAAAGTATAGAGGTGAGAACACAGGAAGAACAAGCAAAAATAAAAGTTGCAGGAAACTGAATATCAAGGAGAGAGAGAGAGAGAGAGAGAGAGAGAGATAGACATAGAGACAGAGAGAAAAATAGAGGGAACGGAGCAAATGATTTAATATACATCCGAAAAGAAGGTTCATAACTGTGCTATACATTTAATGTATTGAATACTCTGTTTCTTCTAAATTGCTTGCTAGTTGACAAATATTAATTTGTAAAAACGTAGCAAATGCCCGCGTTGTCTTGTTTTCTTACTGTTTCAGTAATAGTGAAAACTGTGGTTTATGCAAAATAATAAATTACTACTTTTCCCACAACAACCATGTAGTTGTTGTTGATGATTTTAACGTCCTTTCAGCAGTGAGGCTATATGAGACGTGGGCCTACTTATTAACGTGGAATCCGAACCATATGAGCTGTTGCCGGGAATCGAAGCAACCATGTAGTGTTGGTAAGAAATTTCGAAGCAAAAGAAAAACACTGATCAGCAAAATACATAAAACGATAGTCGTGCAAACTATTACTTAAAGAGAATATATTGTAAAATCAATACATCCATGTGGCGGTATATAGTCGTAAAGTAATTAGAAAACTTAATATTAAACTGTCGATCACATCGTTTTACTTATTTGAATTCAATGTCGAATAGGTTCGGATTTAGCTCTAGATTTCAGCGTTCTCACTTCGATTCTTAACTTGTTGGAAATATGCACTAATCGAAATTATAAACGTATACGAAATTTAACTAGCTAAAAAAAGAGAATATACATAAAAATCCGGGTTAGAGTACAGTATTACAATAAACATGTGTATTTTGTTTAGGGTTTGCCAGTCATAGCTTATAGGAATTATAGAAAAAACGTTCGTTGTGAAAACACAAGAAAAAAAATAAACAGAGAATAGAAACAAACCTCCGGAGGGTTTGAACACGAGAAGGCGGAGGTAGTAGACTACTCTACTAAACCGCTCGGCTATATCTTAATTCTCTAGTACGTTTTGATAAATATTGTCTAGAGTATTTGCACTTTACTTCTTTCTGTTTTGTCATATAATGTATACGAGTGGCGAATAATAGAATAGAACTGTTTTAGAAGAGTATGAACAAATTCCCCGGATAAGCCGTAATCTTATATGTATCTAAATTGCACAAATAAATAAGATTAAATCTGTAAAGTGCTTCGGGGGTTTTGATGGAAGTAAACTGTTGCATAGTTACGAGTTTGTGTTTATGCTCACCACTCGATGGAAGTTATGTTCTTGAAAGATAGTAACTGCTACTATATTCTAATGTACTGGATTTTAAAACATTGGAAAATATTTTGTTACTAACAGTGAGTGAGTATTTTTGCGTGCAAACGCCAGTCTATCGACTTTGTGATCTTCTGTCAATCTCTCCTTAACATCAGCCCGGAAGTGTCTTAAGTCTGCGGCCCGAAGTCGCCGTCGGACTGTAGTTACATCACCTGGAAAGGCGGTAGACTGCTGCAGTTGTCGGGCACATGAAAGGCTGTCGACAGCATTGATCAACTAATCGTTGGTCTTGTGTCGTTGAGGACACTCGTGGCCGACCACTTCCAGATTTTCGAAAAAATGAAATGAAATCTTTGAGTTTTACGTCCCACGGTTATGCCGGTTAGGCTAAAGGAGACAGTGATGATGAGAGATGAGTGAAATGGTGGAATGAAGAAAGTGGGAGGAAACGGGAGAACCCCGAGAAAACCCACGAGCACGGTGTTTGTTCCAGATTTTCGAGTTAGACTTCCAGATTCCTCATATTTTTTCCACCACCTGAACGCTGTTGCACGATGCACGCCTAATCGAGCGCCTGCTTCAGGAACACTCAATCCCGCATGTTCAATAAGAGCGATAACACTCTCACGTACAGAATGATCATATTGCGCCATTCTTACACACCAAAGTAAAAGTGCTAGAACATCTTTGAATATAGGATAATGCACAATATTGCTATACATGACGTCGTATTATGAAAGGCATGCGTAGAAAAAGCAGATGTGCATGTAATCAACTGTTGTTGCACGCAAAAATACTCACTTACTGTTAGTAACAAAATATTTTCCAATGTTTTAAAATCCAATACATTAGAATATAGTAGCAGTTACTATCTTTCAAGAACATAACTTCCATCGAGTGGTGAGCATAAACACAAACTCGTAACTATGCAACAGTTTACTTCCATCAAAACCCCCGAAGCACTTTACAGATTTAATCTTATTTATTTGTGCAATTTAGATACATATAAGATTACGGCTTATCCGGGGAATTTGTTCATACTCTTCTAAAACAGTTCTATTCTATTATTCGCCACTCGTATACATTATATGACAAAACAGAAAGAAGTAAAGTGCAAATACTCTAGACAATATTTATCAAAACGTACTAGAGAATTAAGATATAGCCGAGCGGTTTAGTAGTAGTCTACTACCTCCGCCTTCTCGTGTTCAAACCCTGCGGAGGTTTGTTTCTATTCTCTGTTTTTTTTTCTTGTGTTTTCACAACGAACTTTTTTTCTATAATTCCTATAAGCTATGACTGGCAAACCCTAAACAAAATACACATGTTTATTGTAATACTGTACTCTAACCCGGATTTTTATGTATATTCTCTTTTTTTAGCTAGTTAAATTTCGTATACGTTTATAATTTCGATTAGTGCATATTTCCAACAAGTTAAGAATCGAAGTGAGAACGCTGAAATCTAGAGCTAAATCCGAACCTATTCGACATTGAATTCAAATAAGTAAAACGATGTGATCGACAGTTTAATATTAAGTTTTCTAATTACTTTACGACTATATACCGCCACATGGATGTATTGATTTTACAATATATTCTCTTTAAGTAATAGTTTGCACGACTATCGTTTTATGTATTTTGCTGATCAGTGTTTTTCTTTTGCTTCGAAATTTCTTACCAACACTACATGGTTGCTTCGATTCCCGGCAACAGCTCATATGGTTCGGATTCCACGTTAATAAGTAGGCCCACGTCTCATATAGCCTCACTGCTGAAAGGGCGTTAAAATCATCAACAACAACTACATGGTTGTTGTGGGAAAAGTAGTAATTTATTATTTTGCATAAACCACATTTTTCACTATTACTGAAACAGTAAGAAAACAAGACAACGCGGGCATTTGCTACGTTTTTACAAATTAATATTTGTCAACTAGCAAGCAATTTAGAAGAAACAGAGTATTCAATACATTAAATGTATAGCACAGTTATGAACCTTCTTTTCGGGTGTATATTAAATCATTTGCTCCGTTCCCTCTATTTTTCTCTCTGTCTCTATGTCTATCTCTCTCTCTCTCTCTCTCTCTCTCTCCTTGATATCAGTTTCCTGCAACTTTTATTTTTGCTTGTTCTTCCTGTGTTCTCACCTCTATACTTTTTTCTTCTTCCTCGATTTCTATAGTCAAAGATAGTGTGACAGACAAAGTGATCTGTACTAACTACTCATTTGCTTTTACTTTTCTATGCACGTGTATAGCTAGCTTGTTAAAGTACCAATTAGATATAGGTTATAGGCGGTCTGTCATGGACATGTTAGACATAGTTTTCTGCAGACTCCATTCCATCTTTCATAGGTAATGATGGAGGAATAGGGAATTAGTGTCAGACTAGCTACATCGGTAGAGTGTGGGATTTCTAATGCTATGGTTCCGCGTTCGAATCCCATCCAAAGACTGTAATTTTTTCCATTTAGCAGTTTCCGATGTTGTATACGTGCGAATCTCTTAAGATGCTCTCTCTTTCTCATTTCTCCATGTAGATGGATGCTACGAAGAAAAACAATAGAGAAGTAATCTCTTCTTTCAGTTATGGTTGAGATTTTAAAGAAATTTTCAGCTTTCTGCTAGCATTTTTATTTGTCTAAATAAATATGTGTTATATAACACTTACTGTGTGTAATTATGTATATGTGGTTTGCTGATTCTCACAGTTATTATATATGGTTCATAACAAAATTTGTAGTGGTCTCCTTTGAAGTACATGTGTCATTTGTCAATATATGCGCACGTTTTCTTTTCCTTTATATTTCGCATTTTCCTCTTTATTTAGTTTTCATCCCGTTGACCTTTTTCTCTTTCTCTCTCTTTAAAACTGAGGATGTAAAATGAGAAAAGAAATGAGAAGAACCTCAATCTATTACACCATCTTGTGAGAAATTTGTGGTTTGTAGTCACGTGGTCTATGCATTTCTTGCTCCAAACGAAGTATGCAGGGGGACAAAGCCGAAGGCTATCCTGGCGTGATCAGTGCCACAAAGACGTTAGGTTGGTTGCCTATGTTGTTAGGCGTAGTTTCACAATGAACTTAAACTTTCATGTTGCAGGTTTTTTGCTTCGTATTGTACATGTGCAATCGTGCCATGCATAACAACTTTTTCTGTATGGTTTCCATCTTTACTGCACTATTTCATTACCCCTGCCGTACAGACATTCGATAAATCCCTAAATGACGTTTGAGAATCGCTGACGCAGTTATGTAATATGAACTTAACGTGTCAAGCTGATATGACTTTTGTCTTTCTGAACCCTCTTTGTAGTTCCTATCGTTATTTCGGCGGCAGGTGTGAAATTCCTTTCCCTCCCTCACATTCGAAACTGTCTATCTCCGCCCCTGTCCACTTCTGGACTGTATGTCATATAAACTTTTATTCTGGTTTTGGTGCCAGGGATCTGTGGTTTCAGTTTTCGCCATTACTTTTGAGACATCCTGTAATGTCCTTTATATAAAACTAAGTGAGTATTGTATGCAAATAAAAAATCAAGAATACACAAAAAAAAAAGAAAAAGAAAAGAATTAAAAACAGTGATGGCAGAAATAAATATAGTGCAGTACTTCTTCATTTGAGTTTAGAGTTTGGTCATCATTTGAATAGAAACACTAGTCATGGACACCACTTCATCCTGATCTCCAAAGCTTTGAAGACCACTCATTCGTATTCGAATTACAACATAGGTGGTTTCAGTTTAAGAAAAAAAAAGGAGCAATAGTGTAAGATAGAAAAGTTATTGAAATATATATTTAAACTGCACGTATATTCCGTGCGAAAGATTTCTGGTTCGATCTCAACTCATGTGAACTAATGTCGAACAAATTTATGTGCGTGTATTTTGTGGGATTCTTTCCTTTTCTCCTTTCCGCATCATTCAATCAACGCTTCCATCGTCATACATTTGCCAGTATCAATCCCCTTTAAAACCTGCGTGCACTAGTGGAATTGTGGGACCTAAGTGTGCTATTAGGTTAAGGGAGCGGTACTGCACCCTCTTATCTTTATGTGTGTTATGGCGGTCTTAAACAAGAGCGGTAATAAGTTGACCGCCATGGACATAATGATGCCAATAATAATTGAAGATATTCATGAGGTCAATCAAACAAGAGAAACTTAAAAACAAGTGGACGTCAATTTAAACTTGAGACCCGCTTTTGGGTATCGTGACTGAGTGTAGTGAATTTATAATACCAAACCATGAGATCCAACATTATACGAAGTGTTTTTGCTTCTTGCTCATTCTTCTTAGAGACATAACGTAAACCTTTATTCACTGCGAATGTTCACTACGAATTTCCCCTCACTTTTCTTCCTCCCATATGATGTAAAGATGTCAAATTAAATTTAACCAACAAATTAATTGAAATATGTCGGCTAATATACTGCCAAATAACAACTTGCAGAAATTTAATCAGAAAATTAGTTCTAACCTTGTTAAACTAGGTGTAGGAAATATGATCAGCTACTGTTTTGCGAAGCCAGGCGAAAATTCCAGGTCAACACTAAATAACTGATTTGCCTTCAACATTCAAGAGACTAAATAGCTGATTTGCCTGCGTTAACAAGTATCAAGTGAACCCACATAGCAATATTATAGCATCAGTGATGAGATCCGAAACTGGGATCACGGCTTCATGAAGAGTGGTACCTCAGACCCATTTTTAACCGTCTGTTTTTGTCACTGATGACTGTTCACTGATAGTGGGATAAACTCTCTTAAGCTATGGTATGTAATAACAATACTTTAAATTTAAGTTTTTTTCTTTTGTTTCTCTTCACCATAGTGGTAGCATTGTATCCTAGAGAAAATATCGCTACCTTTCGCAGCTTGCTTTCGTGGTATGGTTGGAAAATAAAATGTTAACTAATTTAAATGTTAGTTTTAGATTTTACTATACTGTAATCGATGGGGTCACATTTTACAAAGAACTACTATGTATACGTATTAGTAGAAAAAAACATGTACACATAAGTTTTGAAAGAATTAAAAAGAAACAAACTGTAATTACTGTTTATTGAATTCGACGGGTCGGTGTGTAAACGAAGATTGCAACACTACGTAATTTATGCTATGGGAGTGGTCGGCGTAAAACACGACGACACGAAATTGTCAATAGGTGAGAGTCCTGTGTCATCAAGCTTGTCTTTGACTACTAGTTGTTCAGGTATTCATGACGCGTAGAAGCTTCTCAAAGACCAGATCTTTTCCTCTCATCTCACATTTCGTCTCACCCCCCTCTCGCCAATGCTTTGGTTCCAGTTTTCAAAGGAAGTGTAATTAGGTCCTTGCCTCTATTTCACCTTCTTTCTTTCTTTTTCATCGTTGCTTTTTCAATTTATCTGCTTCCTTTCTTTTTTCAAGCAACATCCTCTTCTTGGTGGTGCTTTTTCGCCATTGATATTATATACTGCTGTTGCCCATGTTTTTTATATTATTTTTTGTGTTATATAATCAGCTTAAGTAAATATCAAATATAATGTACAGAAAATTAGAGAGATGAGATTACTGGTAAAGAAACGTTAAAAAATTTCGTTTGTAAACATAGCTTAGGTTTGGAGATACATAAAACCATGGTAAAATGAATTTCCCAGGAAAATAACGTTGCTTTGTATTATTCTAGTTATTGCTTAGAACTAGGGCCCGGATTTATATGCACTAAAAGTTAGAAAATATGCATTATAAATTAAATAATATGCACTTTAAAATCGGCTTACTCACTATACATATACTTGTTTCCATTATTTACTATGAGCGTAGAATAAATTTCTACAATTCACTATCAGAAGTTCTTCAGGATTTTCTGGTGTCAAACTTCGTCTGAGTCCAACTTCTTTTTAACGTCTTTTTCAGTTTCGCCTGGGATAGAACGTGCACCTTGAGATTCCCGACGCCTAATAGCTCCACCTCCAACAATTGTTGAAAAATGTTGCTCTAATGGAGTTAATATCTTAATGCTAGAGAATAGTACTATCTTTATCCAGAGTGTAGGAAAAATAATTTCTTAATAAATGTCCAATACACATGAAGCTACGAGTACTGTCAGGAT
Organism: Thermobia domestica; assembly: GCF_964235325.1. Classification (NCBI taxonomy): domain Eukaryota; kingdom Metazoa; phylum Arthropoda; class Insecta; order Zygentoma; family Lepismatidae; genus Thermobia; species Thermobia domestica. The sequence goes on from NC_137467.1 coordinate 96,863,967, forward strand.
GTTGAGAATATTAAAATGATTGGAACTTTAAATATAGTGTATGCAGAAATATGCGAATACTCTTAGAATATGCAATAATCTTCAAACTATGCATTTACATATGCGCTTATGCATTTTTTTCTTTAAAATCTATGCCCTATTTATAACAGTTGCTCTAGATTGTCTTTTTAATAAAGCGCATTTCTTGATAGATAAATTATCAATAGATCAGTCTAGTAACGATTGCTTTCGACAGACATTGTTTGAAAGTAGTGTTTTTATTAGATTATTTTTCTGTTTGTTAGAATAAAATATTGCATCTTAAATTTCACGCAAACTTTGAAATTTTGTACGTATCTAAAGGTAATCAAGAAAGTTCTGTCTCTTTTTTCATCCACCAACTTCAAACATCAATATGTCACCTAAGACGTAGCTTGAAGATCAAAAATAGTCCCAATCAGCATCGATGACCTTCTGCCAACGTTCTGGAATGCCATGGACTCCATCACGGTAGAACTTAGTGGGCCGTGAAGCGAAGAAGGTATCAAGCAGCAAAACTATTGCTGTGTTGGTGGTTAAATGGAAATTCGTGAGGAAGTAAGCTTTGTAAAGCAATAAAAATTTCTATACTTTTCCCTTTCCAGTAATATGAAAATAGCGACATATATTCTGGAGTAGGCATATTTTAAAATATATAGTGTGTTTCAAAACAACACCGACAACGTTTTGGGAGGTGACTCCTGACACCAAGATAAGACAAAAAGTATAAACCAACCTGGATGCAGAAATGCTTTCTTTCGGAGTTATAGGTTGCCGAAAACATAAAAGAATGAAATTTAAGGGTTCATAGCTCTAAAAGTATGGGACCTACCGTAGTCTGGTCAAGACTACTTAGGAACTAGTATGTGCGCTATCCAAATATCCAAGTTTCAGAATCCTGCGGTATTCCCACAACAGCTTTAATAAAGGTAGTTGGAGAGTACTTCAAATTATATGCCCGTAGCCGAACTCCCACTATAAAAGTTGTTACGTGAGCGTGAGTACTGTAGGATTATGAAACTCGAATATTTGGATAGCGCACATATTATTTCCTAAGTGAAGTCTTGACCTGAATACGGTAAGTTCCATAATTTTGGAGCTAAGAACATTTAAAGTTCATGTTCTCATGTTCTCGGTAGCCTGTAACTCCGAAAGGAAGAATTTTGTTCACCCAGGTTGATCTATACCTTTTGTCTTATCTTGGTGTCAGGAATCACGTCCCAAACGTTGTCGGTGTTGTTTTGAAACACCCTGTACATACACTAGTACAAAGTAAATAGTGGGTTGAAAATATCATTACTGTTTGTTTTCGTTTGTTTCGCTTTTTCATGGTGGATGCCGTTTACAATGATCTCTCCTTCTTTTGTTGATGGAAAGAACAAATAGAGGAATAGGATGCAACAATTCTTTCATAAGACCTCGTTGTGACTGTGATTAGTGTACATGACTTCTGTGCGGGATGCACGGGTTCGATTCTCGGCGAGAGCTCATGCAATTTAGATCCTATATTAAGCTCTAGATCCCTGTCTCATATAGCCTGGCTGCTGAAGGGGACGCTGAATTCCAGTCCAACCAATTCTTTCATAAAAACTTCTCATTTGTGGTTAGAGATCTACTTGATGAGAGAACACTTATGACTATTAATGAATTTCATGTATGATATGAGCCTATAAGTAAACTTAAAACAATATTGCAGTAATAAACTGATTCTGAGTTTCTTTTTATTTTTATTTATAAAAATAGAAATGAAATTGTTTAGTTTATCAAGATGGCAATCTTGATCTAATACAACTCCTTTTAAAACACACACATCAGCGATTATAGAGGGGATAGAAATATTGCTGACAACTTAATTGATGATGCTCAGTGTTCCGTATTTCAGATATCTTCAACGTTTATAGTTTCTTGGATGGAAGAAAGACGAAAAATTATATTGGCCTTTTCGTCAATATTGACATCGTGTCTGTCTTTTCGATTGGGGAAAGATTATCTTCAAACAAGAGATGTTGAGAACTTAATCATTGTGTGCATCGAACCCTAAGATAAGACAATGCAATTAGGAACAGATTTCAGATCTTTAAGAGGCTATAAATGAATTTGATATACCTTCAGATTTGTGTGGACAAAAATAGTATTTTTTTCAATGATGTATATGGAATGCAAGTATCTACTATACTTATAGTGATTTCTTATTAGCTCATTGTCATTGAAATTTTCAGTACATTTACCATTTTTAAAATCTTGATACGGTGAAACAGCAGTTACCTGATCAGAGAAATTTCAGTGTAGCCAGTCACCTGTTCGTTCTGTGGAAAATTTCGATCCACGACCAGTGGAGTCAAGCAGCTAGTTGTAATTCGAAGAAATTTAATGTTATCCTTTTTCGTCTGGGAAGTTTATCAAAATGAAGTGAACGAAAGATGGAAAGATAATGTATAGGTAATAATTCAGCAAATGTAAAGAAGAAGAAGAATTCCATCCAGTAATTCACTGAAAATTTATACTATTTAGGTGTACATTGTGTGAACGAGTACTATCGTACATCATGCTGTATCTATTCATCATGTCGATATATCTTTTGCAAGGATAAATGCAATAACTATTACTACTGATAGCCTCGTTATGATTGGGGACGTTGAAGTAAATATATTCAACATCAAGTAAGAATTTTATGTCTATGCAACGGATGAATTTTAACAGCACCGTATCCGTTTGTCTCGTCTAATCATTTTAGATCATTTACAGTTTTGCACTATTACTACTTCTCCTAATATTGCAATCTTATGTAGGGACGCTTCTAATTTTTTCCATAGAATGAGCAAGCAAAAATACTTTTTCTGACGCCAAGCATGCTTTGTTCGCTACTCTCAAGTTAATGCGTTGTCTGATATAGATTTCGCGCGTTTCACTTTTACTAGGGATTTTCACACTCAAACTTTAGTGTAATATACACGAGTACCAACATTGTATAATGCATAAACACATTTATTATTAAAAATTAGCTTTTATTGTATTTTTAAAGAACCAGTTTGAAAGAGTCTATCTGGTTTGCCATAAGGAACAGTCATGTGATCAGATCAAAAGTCACGCTGCGTGCTAAATCGGGTCTGGTGGTCCTAAATCCAGATGTAAGATATTTCAAGCAAGTGACCCCCGCGTGGGGCGCCCTGGGTAATTCGCAGAAGATGCATATACTTTATCAGTGTTATTGATTTTACTCAAACAACTTGACTGTTAAGAATGTTCTATCCATATTTACCTTACATGCTATACATCGTTCTTAAATTCTTCATTGTATCTTTTCAATGAGCTTTCAATTAGCCATATGCTTATTGTAGTTTCTGAGATATGTGAACGACTTCATTTTATTATTATTATTATTATTATTATTATTATTATTATTGATTTTCCATATAATTTAATGTTCATATTTAGTGATATTTAACTATGTTCCATCCATTTTAAGACGATTTGCTCTTGCAATATATAGAATCTGCATAGTCTCTTCTACAGTTGAGCTGAATTCAACCATCTCCCTCTTTTGGCTTTTGAGATAAGTAGAGGCATTATTTGTTTTTAATTGCTTTTCCATTGACAATATTGTTAATTTTTTTGTGCTTTTGAATATTTTCCGTCCATTTTAGGACAATTTCCTTTTGGAATATAGAATCTATAGAATCAACATAGTCTCTTCAACATTTGAGCTGAATTTCGGCCTTCTCCAAACTCTGTTCACATCATTGCAACCGGATAAGTCCTGTAGCGGTTCACTCGTTCATTTTCTATCTATCACATCTTAAAGAATATTTATTACTGACACATGGTGCATTCTTTATAATAAATGCTTTCTCCAGAGGCTTTGTCATTGTTATTCGCTGCAAATCGTGCTCAATGTCCTACTGTAAATGCGTATAGACAAATTATTATCAATTAAACAATTAATGTTATTTGTCAACTAGATCATATTGGTCTTCCTGAGTGAAATGTCTTGTAGTTTTCACGCGTGAATTTGTATAGACCAGTTAAGTAATTCGTTCTATAAAGCCGAACAGCTTACGTCAATAAAGAGTGATCGAACTGCAAAGGAAAGAAAACAAGTTATATTCTTAGAATTTTGTTCGCTTTGACATAAGAGTGTTAATTAGGTGACAAATGTCTATTACACCTTAAGTAACTTTTTATAAAGAATTGATTATTGAATTTTATTTTAGGATGGCTACATAGAAATGAAAGAATTATAATGGAACAAATTATTATTATTATTATTATTATTATTATTATTATTATTATTATTATTATTATTATTATTATTATTATTATTATTATTATTATTATTATTATTATTATTATTATTATTATTATTTTAATGGTATACAATAATTATGTTTGCTATGTTTTTGCATTGTATTTCTTGGGTGTCAAAAATACAAAGCACGGTAGAAAATTCCATTCAATCTTTAAGTGCTGTTAGTAATGGTTAGAAAGATTTTAAATTGCTGATTGCAAAATTGGCTTGATTTTTTTTTTTTTTTTTCAGTAGCAGATAATAGAGTTCCGCACCGAGAAACAAGAAATGGTCAATTTAGAGAAAGTGTTAGCATGTTTTTTCTTTTATTTTTTGCTTCGTCCGTTTCAAAGCGATGATGTTAACTAGGCAGCAAATAAATTTCCTTGTTCTTCAATACAAAACAATTTCTGCTTGCTTGTTAGTAGATATTCGTTCAATCAGCCGTTCCGCGAGTGGATTAAGTTTGGGAAGAAAATAGATTGGGTTATTCCGGAAAACAAATCAGGGTACGATTTTTAAGATTCCCTTCTCTTCTTTTTCATTCTTCCTTTTTTATTTCCTTTCTTTTTCTTCAGGTACACTGACTGTTCGCCCTCTGTGTTTTTCTTCATTTCCCAGCAGATACAGTCTTTCTTCCGTCTTCTTTCATCTCTTTTCTTTTAATATTTGTTTTACGACATCGACCGTGCTTGTAAGCTCTTGCAAACCAAAAGGGATCATAACCAATGTTGCCAACTTTATGAATTTTAAAGAATTTCTTTCAAATATGAAGAAAATTTTAATTTAAAAATGGCATAATCATGAAATGTTTCACACCAATACATCATGTATGGTATTGGCTTATTTAATTGTATTTTTTTAAATTTTCGTTTGCCTTTGACAGGCCTGCATTCTTATCGGTAAATATTTAGCGTTTTCGTCTATAATGTAGCAGTCTTGGAGTCAAGTCTTGCTGTGGTTCTAATGCCGTATTAAGAGACCCCATCACGGCGAAATTAAAATACCGCTACAGTATTTTACAGTAATTATGTGATATTTTCAAATAGATAAAAGAAAATCGAAATGTGGAACAAGAGCGCCCTAGACAATATTATTTTACATGAGATACCGCTATCAGGACTCATTTATCTGCTTTCAATTTCCAGCCATTTAGAAAATAGGCATTAATTTTCGCGTTTCTAAATGGCTGCAAACGGAAAGTCATTTCTAGAGCGCTCTTGTTCCACATTTTGATTATCTTTTATATATTTGATGACATCGTATAATTAGCGGTATTTTAATTTCGCAGTGACTAGGCTTCTTAAATTGTAGGTTCAGTTTTTACATAATTTTGGTAACTGTAATCAATGATATTGAGTTTTCTGTGAATAAATTATTTAAGTTTCTTCTTGAGTTTCGATGGGTCCAGATTTTGGTAGGAATCCATCTGGTTCGGATTACATATTAAGTGCACGCCTCATATAGCCTTTGTGCTGAAAAGGAACGAAAAGAAATAACAATGGTTTTCTAGTGTCTTCAGTTTCTATGAAAGAATAACAAAAAATTACCGTAGGGATGCTGTGGTACATGATAACGCAATAATATAATTGCTTTGAACTGAGTTTTAACAGAGAATTAAAATGTTCTTATAGATCAATATTCTATTTAATTCCAGAAAACTTATAAGGCCTTTCGCTACAACTTCTCCGTTTTGTTTCTTATTTCATGTTTCTTAATTTTTCATTAGTGTTAGAAACATTTAAGTTACAGAGAGTATTGCCAGGTTGTTGACAGTGGTAACGAAGGCAAACAAACTTCCAATGCACATGTATTTATTTTATATCCAAGAACTGAATTTATCATCAGTTTGTGTAGTGTACAAATTTATTCACCCAAAATTTATTTTTTCTTTTATCCAACATTTTCCAAATTATTTCCAAAATTTACGGCAGAATTTACAATGTATAATTCTAATGACAACTCACAGTGTATTCATAACAAGGTATAGGATTGCCTCTTCCAATCCGTGACTGTTGTAAAGAAATCGATTGGTATCGGTATCGAACCAGCAGCACAACAGAACATCGCTCCAGACAGCGAAAGGGGAATCATTAACATCTCATCGGCTGCATAATCCAATCCATTTAGTCGGAAAATTTACGTTACATAAGCTTGTGTAACTCGATTAAAATATAATAAAGTCTGTAGAAGCTTTCCGTTCCTAACGAGGTGGCGTGAAAATATCAAAGCGGCCCTGGTGTCCCGAGATCGAGACCTGACTTTGCAACACCTGCGCCTTGATTTCTGCGTCGTAGTTTGAAAGACGATTCGTAATGTCATCGTATCAGATTCTGAAGCAGGTGGAGCAGCGCTGTAACACAGCAAGTGACAAGCAATCCTTACAGTCATGGGCGCCCGGCCACCCTGGCTCACGAAAATCTATATGTAGTATAGCAAAGCACGTATATTAAATACCAGACGTAATATCGCAAACCATGGAGATGGCCCCCTTAGAAGGAATGTAGCCCCTGCTTATAGTCCTTCCCCATACACAACCCCGTGTTTGTCTAGACACACATCTTCTGCACAGTCTCTAAATTTGATGGTTGAGTATTATTTGTATATTCGTCCCATCTACCTAGTCCACACGCACAACCTTCTGAGTTTTGCGCTCTACCTATTTAGTGGCTGTATCTTCGTTGGTGTAGAACTGGTTCCCTACTTCCCTGCTAACCGGTTTCAAAACTCAATTCAGCTATACTCAATTTTGAGTATAGCTGAATACTCAAGATGCTGGTCTTTCAACTTTAGCCTCATCTTTAAAATAACTGTTGTATTCATATTTCTCGTAGCACACACTATCCGCTACTTATTCTAAATATTCCAATCAACAATTAGTTATTGTAAATGTATTTCCTGAATAATGAATATGATTGACGAAATAAAAAAGCAAATTCCAAATTACTCTATTTAGGTGGGGAAGGTCAACCGAGCTTCGAAAACAATTTGTGTGTGTGTGTGTTTGTTTGTTTGTTTGTTTGTTTTTTTAATATCGCTGCCTTTACCAGAAATTAGTGATTCGTAGGAGGAAATATTGAATAATCGAGTATAAAAGTTTTTTTTTTAATCATTATTTATTTTCCATGAAATTTGACAATCTTGCATGCACCACTGTCGCCTACCAAGCTGTTTGTCTTGAAGTAAGAGTAGTTCTCTTAAACAACATTCACCAATTGCAATTTTTATTTATATCTAATTTTATTGCACTATACCTTGTGATGCTTTCCCCTTTAAAATGCAGTTTCTTTTCAAATAATGTGATAATCACTTTCTTTCCTTAGTAAAGTCTAATATTGGGTTTCCTCTCCTTTACTTTTTCTAGCGCTCCTTCGTTACTTTTGGGTTGTTTTCTCTACACCCACATTTCGAAAGCAACCTCCATAACACTACCAATTACTCATTTTATAAGAAACCAAATTCACTGTCACGTCATGCAAGTTGTATTTTGATAACGCGTATCAAAGTATTTTATTCAGAACTACCGGAAATTATTGTCTAGATCATCCGACTATGAAGCAAACACAGTACAATTTGATAGAAAAATGCATTTCAACTGTGACAGTTTTCGTTGTTGACAGCTTGTGTGTTATTCAGTCAGTTCACGTCATCAAAATATCATGTTGTGTTCTTTCTTTTCTGTCTGCGCAGTAACTGGCATAATGAATACAGGATGCTTCAATGTAGTGTTTAAATAGTCACTTTTTAAATAGTCGTTACTCTGGATGCATAGTTGGCACATTAAACGTGTACATATCCAAATGATGGACGAAAACAGGAGTTCCGATTTCGTTATATATCAATCTTGCCTTTTCTCATAGTTCGGTCATTGTTCTTTGTTGTTATATAGAGTGGTCGAAGTGAGACGGTATGCGGTGGTAAGCCATACCGCCTCTGGTTTTTCAGTGTTGGAGGCATACCACCTGTACTTTTTCAGTGACCAAGGCATACCGTCACTGAAGAGTAGATTCTAAATACCTCTAATAAATCCATTTTTATACACAGTAACTGACGAATAGTTTCCTTCGTAAAAATATTGTATTTCTTATGTAGAAATAATTTCTAAGTTGACAACACCGATATTTTTATCTTTTTCCTATCTTTTGTTTTTAAAATGAGGTGTCTTGAAAGAAGTTAATCTAGTTTATGTTTTGATGTGCCATATTGAATTGTTTCTTTCTTGTGTATGTGTATGTCTTTTTGACTTAATGCATATAAATGTTGTTTTGAGCATGGGCGAATTTAAGGATTGTCTGCTATGGGTGGCGGATCTTCCTGGGCTTTGTAACATTCCTTCAGTCGATTGCAGGGTCCGCGAGTTTTCCTGCAGGAAATTAAGATAAAAACTCGACTTTTGAGCATGTTCTTACATAATTCTCTCTAGTACAACATAAGGGGATATATTTTTTTCAGAAAGTTGTTGGCGGGGAATCAAAGATTCTCCATGCCTCCCCGTAACTATAGAGAAGCTCTCCAATGATTTTCAGTCATTATGTAAATAGAAATGTAATCTTTTAGACAACATACCCTCACTGTATTTCAATATTTAGATATCCGGTATGTCAAGTGAAAATCGTAATAAAACATACCGCCTCTGTTTTCCCCCTTTGAACATTGGTTATATAATCTTTAAAATGGAGTACACAATTCAATAGTATGTGTCTATTGTTTTAAAAAAAATCATTGGCTTACCTATTCAGTTACTTTTACATAAAGAGCGTACCGACTTGGTTATGCCAATAGAAAGACAATTTTAAGGTTATTGGAAACACTGGAAACAATATGGACGTAGATATGTTGTGACGTGTATCTGGTATGCTAAAACGGGCAGACTTGTGTCTTTAGGAAAAGTAAAATTACTCCCAGCACATCTTAGATAAATGTAAATTATTTCCCCAGAAATATCCTCTCCCTTGGTTGTGTTAATACATTGTTATTCTTTCCAACAATATACTCATCTAAAAAGTGAGTCGTCCCAAACACACTGTATTATCAATCCTTAACTCTTTGAACATAATTATACACTACTTCTGTATATAAAAAACATGCAAAAACAAATTAATATATTCCGTAGGAACAGTGAGCTTCTATTACAAAGATTTTTAAAACTTATTTGATACTTAAAATTTTATCTGAGCATTTGAAAAATTAAAAGACGTAGATTAAAAATAAGTAATTTATAACGTTCCAGAGTATAAACGGAACTTGCTTACATCCCGTAAATACTTCATAAATATTCAGTTGGATAAAGTGACTTTTGTGAATGCAACCTATGCCACCTGTATAATTCATTTTCTCTGTCAGATGAATATTTTGTCGAATCACATTGGATGCTGCGCTGGGGGTTTTATAGTGGACGAGGCTTCGTTTCCTGAAACTGTCGCCAATCTCCTCTAGGCTTTCAGAACGCCCTCGGGGGCTTCCTTCCAATTTCCGCCTGCTCTTTGGAAACAATTACATTAACGAGCTCCTATCGATTAGGCAGCCGGAGACTTTTCCCTCTCCTTAGCACTTTGGCCTTTCACATCCACAGGGATTTTTCGCGAAACGATGGTTTTGCACTATACAACATAACTTATACGGTAAGTCAGAGAGAAATCAGTGAATACGTTTACGAGACACAAAGTGTTTTCTCTTAATATTCTTCAATGTAACGTAATCTCTATCATAACTTGTATTTTTATTATTATGTGGTGATCTTTAGTTCGTGTAATAATACTTTTTACAGACATGAATTGCAGATAAATTGCATAAAGAGAGTGGTTTCTTTTGCCATTTGGTTAGCTAAATAATACAATTCAGAAAAATAGAAGAAAACTGTTTAGTAGAAAGTATACGAACATAGTTTTACAAAGGAGCTCTATTGTGAAAAGGAATGGGTATGTTTTTAAATAAAGAATCTTGGTTTCGATTCCAAGGTCGTGAAAGGGGATGATAGATTCGAATCCCATTGTTAAATTGAATGTATGTCTCATATAGTCTTTCTGTGATGAAAATAAACATAAAATTGCAAGTGAACAAACTGAGTATACGTATTATTCTCGTTTTGGTAATTTCGATTAATGGTTGTAACTTGTCAACATTTACAAATCGCGTCTATTTGTAACTAGTAGTAGTTGTTTGTTTGTAAATACATATGAGAATTAAAGTAGATATTTAGTTGATTTTTCAGTTTGGTTATAGCTGTAAGCAAACACATTTAGTGCATTTGCTAAGCTAAGGGGATTATTAGCAATAGTTTGATTAATTAATTCTGGCTAGTAAATACCCTTAGCTGACTCGTATCTTAACTGGTATTCTTCGGGTGATGTTTATTCTGTATTTTCTTTGTTCTAAAGATAATCTTTCAGGATTTGTAAGTCGTATTTGAGAAATGAAAAATTGTCATAAATGCTTGCATGTTAAAACCAGATGACTAATGACCTTTAGATATAGAGAGTTTATTCAGGAGTTCAAGTCGGGCCATCTTATCTAATCATTGTGTCTGTTGTAAAAGAGCTTTTAATCATAGGAATAAAACATAAATACTCATTTTTCATTTCGATACTTTTAATATCTATACGTTATATATGGTTATTAACTGATAGTGGTCTTTTATATCATGCGTACCTGGTTTGTTGTTTTTCAGATGAAGATCTTGATTTTTTTTTTATTTAAAAACGTTGAGGTGATTATTTTTCAGTTCTCAGTCTTTGGTTTGGTTTCCTTATACTCTTTCTGTTATAAAAATGGCTGCAGAATTTATTCTAGGGGAAGAAATCAAAATTATGTGTGCACTAAATTGGTGAGACACTCTTCACTGTTGTATGTCCTTGTAGCCCGGAACACATCTTGATAATGAAATAAAGAATGGTAAATTTGGGAACAGCAAAGTACTATATCAAAGAAAAAAAAAGAAGCATGCATTTACACGTATTTATTTATTTCCTCTTTCGTTTCAAAATAAGAAAAAGGAGGAAGGTAGCGTGTTTGTAAGTACTTCTTCATGTGGTCGCTATACTTAAACTGAGGTAGTGAGAGAAGATCAAAAGAGGAAACTTCAGTCAGCATACATGTGTATGCATTTTACAGTTTAAAACTGTGAACAAACGCAAGTGAAACGGCTAGAAAAGTGTATAAGGTATTTGGAAAGGATTACTGTTGTCTGACACGAGACGAGTAATTTCATACAAGTCATTAACTCAAAACATCATTTTAATATTGCATGATTCATAGTGTAAAAACTATAAACTGAGTAACTAATTGTACTAATAGTGAGCCTTTGTCAACCTTTAAAAAAGAACTCCAATAATGAATATGGTTTAGATTGTTATATCACACCCTTCGTTCATCGCACGTAGCGTGGTGAAATAAAAAAAAATGAAGATAAATTTTGTTAGCAAATTTACAGAATGAGAGTAGACACATTTTTGAGATGGGAAGAGAATAGCTTTCTAAGAATCGAATGAAACGAGAAAAAAGGTATTCGAGAATGGAGACGAAACGAGATTTTTACAAATATTACGAGACGAGACGAAACACCTTTATTTCTCGTCTCGTCTTTTGGGAAACACTAAAAACAATGGTTTAACAAATTTAAGAACTAGAAGGAATTCTTCCAGGACGTGCAACGCACCTGGCATTGCCAAGCCATAAGCACGACCTCTCAAGGTAACTATTGAGGCCGATGATAATCAGAGATGTCAGATTTTGGAGAAAACATTTCTAACACAGCAGTGCAGAAACCATTCTCCAACATTTCCACGAACTTAAGAAACGGTATATACAAAATAGGACGATAGATCCCTTATGAGCGCGCTGCTGCACAGAAAGCGACATGAGCAAATGCATGTGTTTCTTTATTGTTTTGTACTATACCCCATGGTGCCACTGTCACCATTGGTTGCCATAACGTAAATCTACTCCCAAACAGCCCCAACAACTACTTACGCTCTAACAAGGAAACGGTTCCAACTTCACACGTCGGAATGGGTCGAAATTTCGTATAGACACTAACTTGAGGTCGATGAATAACGCGGGAATAGCCATTCGATTCGCTTTTGCGTACCTTACGAGATATACAGGGTGATGTAAAACAGAATGCAACATAAGAAAATTATATAATCAGAGTCCAGCAAGAAATTGTAACCAAGGATGTTGATCCTTCGTATATCATCCGTTATGACTAATGACTCTCGGCGGAGATTGAGGTTCCATTTGTGCATCACGTGATCGGCGTGTGCATCTCCAACGGTGATTTCTAATGTACTTGGATTAGCCTGTCATATGAATCTGCTGATCGTGGGTAAGAGAGATACTTGCTATATTTGAATCGTGTATGCAGAATGACAGTCTGACATGCACAGCAAGGCGCGGCGTGCCGCAAGCGAACATTGAGTTGGGCTGTTTCTTTTGCCAAACTTTGTCTATTACTGTTTACTTTACAGTCGCTGGAACCCAGTTTCTGTTCTAATGTTGACCTTCCAAGGTGCTACTGCAATTGGTAAGCGGTGCAATTTCAGAGACATGTGTTCTCAGTGAGTCATACTTCCTTCCAGGATCTCAACATCGAACAGTGTTTCTCCTTTCATTTGCATGTGGAACTCCCTTTACTCAACGGGAGATTTTCCTACGACACCATTGCGTTCCTCATTATCGCGATGAGATTTTGCATATTCATTTTGGTATCCACGTGTGGACTTTCGTCGTTCTATACCGGTAAATTACAGAATGCTTCTATGTTATTTTACTTTCGCATCACCCTGTATATCTAGCAAAGCATTCAAAAGCGAATCGAATGACTATTTCCATGTTATTCACCGACCTTAAATTAGTATCTATACGAAATTTCGTCCAATTCGAACTCGGATTACATAGTTGTCTTGTGTTGCATTCTGTTTTGCATCACCCTGTATATCTCGTAAAGTACGCAAAAGCGAATCGAATGACTATTCTCACGGTATTCACCGACCTAAAATTAGCATCTATACTAAATTTCGTCCAATTCGGACGTGTGAGGTTGGGACCATTTCCTTGTAAGTGTGGTGAACTTGTACCGGCAAACTGCTGCCGCACTGATTTCTTCGTTTACACAGATTCACAACGACCAAAACTTCCTAATCAGAGTATGTGGAACCTTCTGTAGTACTTTGAGCCAAGTACAAAAATCCTGTAACATTTTGTGCCCGTTGCAATTCTTAACATTATTTATCGGTTTGGAAATACTAATGCATTCTCTATATTATCCTAACGTTACAGTGTCGGATTATATTGTGTTTCATTCGTAAAACAACCATCTGCGACGACGGATGCTTCAGAACCATCAACAAGTGACCCACGCACTGGACGACCTTTTTGATTCACATTCCGCTAGTAAGTTCCACCACCATGAAATCTATAACCTGCTCTAGCATTGGAGATAGAAATTGCTGCTGCAGGGGAATATATTTGATTGTCCGGATACATCTTACTTCGTGTTGTCGTCCTTGTCTTTGTAGGGTCAAAATCCGTTAGCTTGTCTTTGGGAGCTAATCAGTTTATTTCCACTGGTGCTTAGTTCATTATACTTTCATCAGTGAGTACATTTGTTTAATGCGAGGTCTTACGTATCCATGATACTGGAAAGAATGCTAAATTCCAAAAACAATCAGCCAACTAAGTGCATTCGTGGACAAGTAAATTTATTGAATACGTTGACTCCATTTTACCTCTTAACCTATAAAGGTAACCAAGAAAGTCCTGTTGCGTTTTCACTCACCACCTTCGAACATCCATATGTCATCTAAGATGTACCTGCAACATCAAAAATAGTCTTCGTCGGCATCGACGACCTTCTGTCAACGTTCTGGAAGGCCATAGATTCCATCGCGGTAGAACTTGGTGGACCATGAAACGAAGAAGTTATCAAGTGAATTTTGCATCTCTACTAGGTAGGGTTTTGAACTGGCGTCCCCTAAGGTGATCGTCCAAGGAATGGGATGGATACACAGTTGCATTGATGCTCTGACCAGCTGGTAGCAGTTCCCTATGTGCGGCACGTGGTGCATCTTCGAGTGTTTCGTCAACGTCCTTAAACTTGTTAAACCACCGCTGCACTGTCCGTGGAATCATAACACCTTACCAGAGGCTTGACATATCTTCCGTCTCGCTGCAGCGACATTTGACCCCAGTTTTAACTCGTACAGCATACACGCCCTTATGACGCTCTGTAAAGGTCCCATGTTCACTCTGTCCTTTACACCAGTTCACTTTGTAACTGAACTGCCACAACCAGATAGTATATTGGATATACCCACACCAACAACTAACCTTCACCTTATCTCCATTCGCATTCAACTCACGGTGTGAGGGCTAATTGAACTCAAACCTTCACGGAAATATTTAATTAAATATATAATTAAAACTCCTTGGTGTGAAATCTGTATTAGAATTTGCTCTCTTAATTCAGTAATTTACTTCACAAATTGTCTAACCATGATGAGGCAATACCGAGAATTACGTACTTCAGATCAGCAATCGATCCCGGGACTATACACGCTAATTTTACGGTCACTTGGGATTACTATATGTATAATATAAATCAATATACGCTATCGTTATAGAGCGTCTGTAAAGAAGAAACATCTCTGTTGAAGAGGTTTCCAGATTCTATACCCTGCGTAACTTGTTGGGCCGTAAATGAAAAGAAATAATTGATTGTAAGAAATAAATAAATAGAGAAATAAAGATGTCAATGACTTTAATTCATATAGTTTAATGAATCCGTGAATCATGGTAAAATATGCAAAATAAAAGAAGGGTCGGTAGTTGAAAAAGATTATGTATATTGCATTTGAAAGAGATGATGGTCAGTTGTGTCATCACCTTACATCTCGACCCCACTATGACTAAATGGAAGTCACACAAGTTTAGGAAGAAGATTGGAAGGTCATTGTTTGACGGCATAGGTGAAACAGGAAACGAAACAAAGGTTAAATGTTTATATGCTGAGCGAGACCAACCTCTAGAGATTCCTTGTGTAGGGAAGATGATGATGGAAGCTACGTGCACACCACTTTGAGGCTAAATAGCTTGGAAACCTTCAAAAGTTTTACTCTTGAAAGGGGTCGGTGACCTTTTTTACTTGAGTATAGGCTGTGAAAGAGAACTCTAAAACGTTGGCAGTATTTGTAAGCCTGTATACCGTGGACCACAGCTGCTGCTGGATCAATACCAAAAAACTCTGCACGGAGAATTGCATTTCCTCCTGGCTAGACGAGTTAAGTCAGGTTACTTAGCATTGTTGCCAAACATATAAATTAAAAGTGCGTTAAACGCTAGTTTTATGTTCTTGGCTGCCTTTGCGACTCCTCCCGCCACCATCATCGTAAAAGGAGAAAAAAATATGGTTGTGATAATGGACCTAAGGAAAACTGTGGAAAATAAATCTTGATTTTGCATTGTCCAAGTTATCTTATGTACAGTTTAAGAACTTTGAAGTTCAGTCTTTTAGAGCCAGTCAACTAGATAGTCAGTTTATATATGTTACATGAATGAATGTATAAAGTTGTTTTGTTTACAAGGATAAGTTTGGTATATTGTGTTGAATTATCTTTATAATCATTTTCTTTTATCAAATGATCTCAATTACTATTAAATACAAACAACGTAATTAAATGTGTGGATGAACTATAATGTCTACAACCGATTACGTACTAACCTTAACGGAAGAAGTGCTCCACGTATCCGCCGCCATTCTTAAAACATTTTAGTAAAGGTTATCGAAATTTCTTTGATTTTCCTTCAACTTGTGCGTCTGGTACACAGAATCATTAGCTTAATCAATTTTTACCAAAGAAACTCAGTATAAAGACTATAATGATCCTATGAACTGTCTTTCATAACCACACCATAAAAGTTTCGGATCCTTGTAGTTAGTAAAATTTCAGTGACCTACGCTAGAAGTACATCAACTTCAGTAGATCCTTGTTGCTACTGTAAATACGGCAGATTATGTATGTCTGTGAACAAATAACTGAGTTTTTCTTTTCTCATATATATATCAAACTCCGTATAACAGGGCCCACTCACGGTCCACGGTTTGCGCAAATATCATGTTTGTGCAAACATCGTGTTTGCGCAAACACTCGACCACACACGATACAACTGTTTGCACAAACTTCAGTTCAATTTTGAGTTTAATCGCGTAAGCATGTCCACTGAAGCAGCTTGTTTAGCGATAGTAATTGCTTGTGCTTTGGAACCGGAAATATCCGCGAAACCAAAAAGAAAAAAGAAGGTGTGGATGAAAGAGTGGTTGATTATGACACATACATTGGCAACATTATTCACAATGTAGATGTAGGCCTGCTATTCCAGCAAACTCAAGAATTTTGACTGTGCATCCTAGAAGTATATATAGCAACTAAATTACTTACATGTTAACTTTTCCAGTGAAAATGCCAAACACTTGTCTTCAGCACTACTTTCACTATCATCTATGTCAGTTAATATTTCGTCTTTGTCTGAATCTGACTCTTGTAAATTTATTTTTATGGGTTCCAAAAACTGTAAGCACAAAAAATAATTCTTCGAGCTTGACTTCGTAGCACTTGAAAGAAAAAGAAAAAAAGGAAGACAGAAAATAAAACTTCTGCTGTACTCGGTATGCTTAAAGACATTGTCAACTATAATTTTGGAGAATAAACGAACTACCACGAAAGAAAGCAACGAGACACTGATGAATTCTACACTAGCCCCTTTCTTTCCTTCTCCGTTTTCATAACAAGTAGCACCCTTGTTCTTCGTGTAGGTGCCACGAAAGTAATCCATCTGATTCCTAAGCAACTCGATATGCTCGAGTTTGTTTTGGGTTACGATAATTTATGACACCATTCAGACGCCTGATGCTTTTGATTCCCTTATAGAGGAGAAAATAAGAAAAAAAGAAACAGAAAACATACTGCGTTCCTTCTGTCGAATAAGAAAGGGTCTATCTTGAAGTAAATTTCAAAACAAATTACAAACGTCCCATGCTTTATTCTTACGATGATGGCAAAGATTGCAAAGGTATGTAGCCACGGGGGAAAAGGGGGCTCTGTCTTTCCGAACTATTTCCAGCTCCAAAATGAGGTTCGTCTGGCATATGTTTAATAAACTTATTTAACAGTTAATGCAAATGAAGGACTTTATAATAAAATATGAATTTTTTTAAAAAAAATCAATCATTATCAATACGGTTTCTATACCTAATTGAATCAACTAAAATTAATCATATGCTTTATATTCTCATTTCCCTAACTGGGTGCACTGTGAACTCACTACTGTATTATTGCATAATAATATCGGAGTTAATATTTTTTCGTTTTTTTTTCCCTCTTTAGTATTTTAACCTACATAAACACAAAGTCAGATAAACAGACTGCTATAAACAGCATTTATTTTCTTATGAATAGCTTATTGATTCATCTTTTACACTCCGGTTTTTAACTTCAGTACTGTCACGATCCGTCTTTTGATAAGGAAGCATTGTGAAAATATAATATGTGCACAGTATGTATGTATGTATGGTAAGTTAAAATGCTTTCATGTTGTGAAAGAAGTAATTTGTTCTGCTTTTAATATGTGAAAAGCTTGCCTCCCCCTGAAAGTAATGTTCTCCTAGAACAACTTGGTGGCTACACCCCTGATTATCCTGTAATAAAAGTTGTAAGTTCTATTTGCAAATCGAAAAAAAAAAAAAAAATCCACTGGAAATTAGACGCGGGACTCTAACGCTCGTTTCACTAATTGTTTTATATGGAAACCTTTCAAAGAGTGTATCATGACAAACAGTTGACATAGAAAGATGTAGTTTTCACGTGTGTGTTCGTAAATCTTTTCTCTACTTCCTAAAGTGAGCAGTTAATGTGCTAGTACAATATTTCTAAGTAGCGCCTGTGATATTGTCAAGATTCGCAGTAGCGCGAGAAGACAGCGTGCAGAACTGCTTGTCGCGAACTGTCAACACCACTCAATGCCAATTGGACGCCGTGTGAAGCCAACACAAGGCCATGTCGTTTCTCATCTGAAATCTGCAATAACTTCTCATATGCCGCGTTTTTCAAATTCCTGTTTTTATAATCTTCACTCTTTACCTTCCACAGTTCAGGTAAATTTCGATAAAGGTCAATAAATTCTCGACAGAATTTTTGATTCCTATTCATTGACGCCATAGCGCAAGAAATAAGCGTCTGTACACTAGGTTCCTACTCGGAAATAAAGCTCGTGTTTGCACAAACATTCCCATACACGGTCCACGTGTTTGCGCAAACATCATGTTCGTGTAAACAATTTTCGAACGAGTTCGATGTGGAAAATGTTTGCACAAACGTTTGCGCAAACAGTTCATACATCGCCACACACGGTCAAACTGTTTGCACAAACAGCCTTGTTTGCGCAAACCATGGACCGTGAGTGGGCCTCTTAAGGTCAATTCGGCGTTTATTCTGTTGTACTGACCTATGTTCGGTATTTATTGTGCATTTCTCCCTGTAAAGCAGTTGTCAGATGAAAAGAAGCAAACTGAGAACGTTTTGAGCAAGAGAACTGTCTGTCGACGTGATTATTCTCTCCTGGGAATAATCCAGTACCCGATTACTTACAGCGTATACCTCAAATTTTGAATGTCTCCGTATGGTGAAGTCCATTATGTCAAGGTCAGTTGGCCGTGCTGCCCATTCCATTAATTCCCTTCTCACAATGCAGTATCTGTAAAATATTAAACATAATCTAATCAATGACGTATATTTTATGTAATAAGACACTGTAATAGTTCCAAATATCATAGCCATCCTGTAAATTAATTCGTATTCTCGATTTCAAGAACGTAGCGACAAAATAGTAAGTAGGTTAAAATAACATAGTTTAAGCAAGCCATTTGAGTAGCCTTCTTTCAGGTAAATAACGCTGCTTTGTTTGTCTCGAATATATTTGGGTGATTTTTCGATCAGTAAATTGTTTCCTAGTGTGTACATTTATTTTTCTTCATTTTTCTTCCGGTTCTACTTTAAATTATGGATTTCAGCCTTGTGTAGCGTCGTAGTTAAAAGAGTTAATCTGAAAACGAATAAACAATATTTGCTCAAGAGCTCTGTAGAAATATTTATACCGTAATTTTGTATGGGATGTCCAACATAACGATCATCTTGACAATTAATTCTGGTCGTCAAAATCTATAAATAGTATTTTTTATTATACACATTTATACAACATTCTGAATAATAATAAATAGGTGTCGATAGATACAATATATTCTAAAAATTCGCATTGGGTATATTCATAAAATTCAGTTTGGCAATCAGTAACAGCCATATTGCTATATTGCCAATGAAATATCTTGTGTAGTAGAATCGAATGAAAGTGCTTCGCAAGAGGATTCATAAATATATAATTTATGAAAGTTGTTTAATGTGTAACAAAATAAATAACTTCTTGTATTAGAATGTTTGTTGAATACAAGGAATCGTGGTTTTTGCGCAGTTCTGCATTTTGATAGAATTAACCAACTTGGTTTGTTATATACTCATGACACACATCACATGATGTGGGGTATACTCCGTTAGTAACATTTTGTATTTATTCGGTATAGGTTGTTAATTATGAAACCTTTTTTTCGTGCTTCGTTTTTTTTTCAAAGAAATATGATTTATTTCTGAAAATGCTTTGTAAAATTAATAAATGTTGCCTAATTTCATTATATATATACTGAATATCAGAATTACTTGGAGAATTCCGTACGACAGAAGGAAAGAAAAATTATATTGTTTCTTTTCTTGAGAGGAGAATGTTTGAACAAAGAAATTCTCTGAGCTGTAAATAAAATATGAAGGGAAATAAGCAAGTGGAGATCAAACGGAGGACTTTTTTATATTTTTTTCTTTTTTAAAGTAATTTTCTGTTTTCATTCTTATCGCCACTTGAGCGTCTACTCATGATTTTTCCCAGAAAAAGAGATAGAGAGAAAACAAGCAGATTCTTGTATGTTTTCTGGACAGAGAGATCAAAAGTAAAAGACAGAGAGAAAATAAGGAGAAAGATATTGACCTTCAAAACCCCACTAGAACTAAATTTTTCGTGTTTCAAATCCCTAACCGTCTTCTTCGTTTCTTGTAAGCGAAACTAGGCGACCCTCACACATTGAGAAATGACCACAAGAAGATTTTCTTGAAACATTAATCGTTTTCTTCTTTCGTCCCCTTTCTCCCCACTTGTGTTTCACTCCTCTTAAAATGATTTAGGAACGATGAACCGCAAAAGGAAAAAGAAAGCAAAAAATCCAAGAAATGTGGAAGGATAAAGTGAACTGCTAGGGAGGATTTTTTTCTTTTGGTTGATTGATCTAATGTGTTGAGATAGAGCAATTTAATGTTCCTCTGAGAGATTACTCTTCCAGATATAACTAATTTTGTTGTGGGTTTTGAAATATAGGGTGGAAAGAATGTTAAATAATGTCATTTCTTCGTAGTGACCCTTTGTTGCTGTCTTTAACTTGACATGGCTAAGATCACGAAGTTAGTTTTTGAAAGTATCAATCTATTTAGATCGATTCAACACTTTTCTTTTAATAAATGTATTATATTGTGAATAGTAACGTTCGAAAATAAATTCTTTGCGGTAACTTTTGTAAGCTTTTCATACATTTTCAGAACTGTAGTGTACTTAAGATCTATCGCTGGAAGGTTGTGACTACTACGTTTTTATTTTTAGCGTTGGAACGCCAACGTCTTACAATTTTTAACTAATCTGAATTTTCTTTACATATACCATTTTTGTTGTGTACAGAGAGTGTCTCACGTTCTACATTACCTGGGTTTATTGTATCGTATCTCGGAAGATTGTTATTAGCATGTCACAAGAAATTGCGAGAACTTCTTAAATATGTTAAATTTTAAAGTATCTATTGATCGTGGTTTGTTTAAGTAAACGCCATCTTTTAATTAGCCCCATAGCATGGCTAAGATTACGAAGTTAGCTTTTGACCAGGATATCTGCTCAAGGGATTAGGAGACACTGCAATGAAAGTACTGACTTCACTTATTAACAAGATCTACCTGAGTGGAGAATGGCCAAAGGATTTTCTTGGTGTTACAATGATAGCATTACCCAAGAAACAGGAAGCAAAGAAGTGCACTGAGCCTTATTTCCCACACTGGAAAGATAATTGCGCTCATACTGAACAGACGGCTGGAAAACAAGATAGAAGAGATGTTGGACGAAGATCAATTCGGATTCCAAAAAGAAAACGGCACCAGAGTTGACATTGGGTTGATGAGAATTATCTCAGAACGAGTTCTGGATGTAAAGGAAGAGTTGTGTTTGTGCTTTATAGACTGGCAAAAAGCTTTCGACAGGGTCATTTGGACGAAACTTTTACAAATACTTAAAGAAATTGGGATCAACTGGAGAGACCGACGGACGGCTCATTCGCAACCTGTACATGGGATGAGTCGAGTTGCGCTTGAATGAAGGAGAAACCAATAGTGTGGAGATTGGAAGAGGAGTCAGACAAGGATGTAGTATGTCGCCCCAATTATTCAATATTTACAATGAATAGTTAATGAAGGAAGCATTAATGGGAATTGGAGATTTCAAGATTGGAGAGCAGATCATTAACAAGATGAGGTATGCAGATGATACGGTTATTATAGCTAGAACTGAAGGACTGCAGGAGATGATTGACAAAATAGCTGACACTGGGAAACTATATGGAATGGAAATCAACATAGAAAAATTGAAAGTCATGAGAATATCCCGTAGAAATGCGCCCTTACAGGTCAGAGTAGAACAGAGAGTACTTGAAGAGGTTGATCATTTCAAATATCTGGGAAGTATTTTGACGAAAGACGTACTGCACCAAAGAGATTAGGTCGAGAATTGCCATAGCCAAAGAAGCATTCAGCAAGAAAAGGTCACTCTTAACTAGCAGCCTTAATATTGGACTAAAGAAGAAATTGGTTAGTGCTATATTTGGAGCATTGGACTTTATGGTTCAGAGATTGGACATTATGGAAGTTAGAGAAGAAATATTTAGAGAGCTTCGAAATGTGATGTTGGAGGAAAATGGAGAAAATAATATGGACAAAAAGAATAACCAACGAAGACGTTTTAAAACGGATAAGAGAGAAGATGACGCTTCTAGCCACCATTCTTCATAGAAAAGACAATTGGATTGGACACATCTTGCGAAGAAATTGTCTTCTTCATACGCCATATTAGGAAAGATGGAAGGAAAGTGAGGAATAGGAAGAAAAACACAAGTGATCGATGATTTGAAAAATAGAAGAAAATATTGGAAGTTAAAAGAGGAAGCTGAAAATCGAGATACATGGAAGAAACATATCCAGGTCCAAACTGAAAATTAAGAAGAAAAGATATAAGAAAGAAGAAGAAGAAGATAAACCTCACTAGTCCCAGAACCTGCCAAAAGGCAGAATACTTAATAATAATAATAATAATAATAATAATAATAATAATAATAATAATAATAATAATAATAATAATAACATTGATCACTGAGGCCCAAGTTCTTTTAGAAGCTTTTTTGTTTGAGATGTGCTGACTTGTCGTTCTTCTGGAAACATCAAGTGGGTAATTCTTCATCGTCCACCTGATTCACGAAATGTGAAAGTCTTTCTAGTTGATTGTAGTTGACAGTGAAGAACCGCAGTACACTAATTCTGCCAAACTTATTTGACCATGACTACCATTGTCACATTAACAGCACCGTTTACGTTTCCTTCCTCGTTTTCTCCCTCACATTCTAAGATAGGCGTAAGTCCAGTTCCAATTTCGTTAATATCTTCTTGTCCTTAGATATTATACTAGTAAAGTAAGAAAATACTGGGCATTGTAGCCAGTGGGAGAACTTAAATATTTACATTAACAAGAATATCTACGGAGAGCACACTGACATTAATATGATAATATAGATGCCAAATACATTTGAAATAGTATATATAGGTTGTTGCGGAAGGAGAAAGTTTATATTTTCCTTCCTGGCAGATATAGTTAGGAGCGCTTCATTCTGCGGAAACCAAATTTTCATTTTCACGAAAACAGACTCACAGTTGGGTAATGTTTTGTTTGAAGCGCATTAGCGTACGAGTGTTGTTAAAACTAGCATCGTTAAATTGGAATATTTGAACAGAAATTTTATTTGAATGAAATTTTGACCTGTGTATGATTAAGCTAACAATTGTTCAAATAACGAATACCCAGTTGAGTCATGCGTGTATGTGTCCAACCATCAATTAAGCATTGAAGTAGAGCAAGAAAATCAGTAGCGAAGCTAGGATTTTGTTCTGGAGAGGATCTGACAAGGTCAGTTGTATATTGTTGCATGTAAGTGGGAAATTGAAGAGAATTAAACTGTTTAATCTGTCAAATAGTTTGTTGTTTATTAATAGTTTCCTTGATCAGTTCGTTAAAGTTTATAGTTTTTTCTGTACCGAGGTTATGAGACATGTACCTACAGTTTACGGTGGAATCCGAACTACTAGCCATTAAACTAGCGGGCAAGGTTTTCTTCGTTTACATTTAACATTCATTTTCAATATGGAAGATAAAGGAAATTTGATCTACAATTCAGTTTGTGATCAAAACTGCGTGTGCTCACATCGGAGATCGAACCTGGTTATCTGGGATTCCAGCTTATTACTATGATTATACACTGTTCGTTTAATTTCGGTTTGTATTAGAATATTTCAATGAAAGAAAATTTTATTATCTTTATTAGGATTACCTAATCACCTTTATTAGGATAATGGTAGCCCGTCCGTCCGTTACTTTGTACCATAACTCTTGAACGAAAACACTTCTTTTCTTTTTGCAGGAGATAGTTTGAGCGATTATGTCGGCCAAGTTCGTTAATAGTCAATCCGTTTGCATCGTTATTGGTAACGTTGACTTCAATGATGACTATCCATATCCCATTTTCTATTGGAAGTAAAGCAGTATTACACATCGCGCCATTAGATAGCAGAACATCCTCCAGCGTTTGACATCTACCGGACGAAACTAAAATTTCTAACACTAAAATACAAATGCTGAGCAAAGCAACGTTTTATTATAAAATAATAAGATAATAACTATGACAGTTTCGAATATCTAACATATCTTTCTTCAGACACTATCAAAAATAAATCAAAATGCGTATATATATATAAAAGTCATTGTTAAGAATTTTTAAATTTTTTTAACAGACATATATAACAGAAAATACGTAAAATTCAGAACGCTGATTGGTTGATCAATAAAGAATCATCCAATCATAATAGACGTTGATCAAATTGAAACTAAACACCAAGATCCTCCCTGGCCCAGTGTGAACTAAGATACAAATTAAGACTTTCCAATAACTTGCCCCACTGCTCGTCAATTTTAAGTCCTGTATTCCAATTCATAATACAGCTTTCCTGTTTTTCAATGAACCTGGCCTCCTTCCACTTTCTTATTAACGTCCTTTGTTCCCTTGCTAGCTTCAGTTTCGTACCAATTAATATTGTGCCTCATGTCCCATACATATTTAAAAATGGCATTTCTTTCTCTTTCCAATCTAACATCATCTTGATGTTGCTTTAATCGTTCTTTTGTTTTTTTTTCCCGTTTCACCTATATAACAGCTATTACAATCACCATACTTTATCTTATAAACCACTCCTCTTCTTTCCATCGTCTCCTCTCGGCTTTCCTCTTTCTCTTTTTTCTTCTTTTTCTACATTCTTAACACATCCAGTAATATCCTACTCCCTTTCCTGTATGTTGAAACGTTGCCTATTTTCTTTAGAACTCTCTTGATTACCTCAGTATCCTTTCCTATACTTTCTATTCCCTACCATGGCTTCTTTTCTTCTTCTCCATTTTCTTCTTTCTTATATTCCTTTTTCTTTTTACTTTAGTGGTTCTTTCTTCTTATCCTTTCCATTCTTAGCTTTTTTTCTTTATCATATCAATGGTCCAAGGATATGTTAGATATCCGAAACTGTCACAATTATTATTTTATAATAATACGTTGCTTTGCTGAGCATTTGTATTTTAGTGTAAGTTATTGAATATAGCAAAACTAGTATGAATCAGTTAGTTTTAAAATTTCTAATGCGAGATTCTTTTTATTGTTTACCACAGTTTATTATGCCACTAATATACAATAAACGTGTACATTGCAGGGAATATACATTGGTCATTCATTATCATTATCGTTATTATTATTATTATTATTATTATTATTATTAATACAATTTTTTAACTTAAGTTTCTATGATTATTTCCTTTAGACTAAGGAAACGGATGCTGTATATAAATTCAAATGGTGGGTACAAAAACCGGATTTTCGGTTTTTCGAAACCGGTTCGGTTTTCGCCGAAACAGTTTCCGGTTTCCTCCAGAAGTGGTTCGGTTTTTCACCGCGTCAGGTTTCGGTTTTCTCCAAAATCGGTTCCGTTTTTTTTTCTTTCTTTTCAAAATTGGTTTTGACCAGACTAGTGTTTCGTTGTTCTCCACAAACCGATTCCGTTTCTACAAAAAATGTTTTGTGTTTTTTCCAGAAGTTTTCACCGAAACCAGTTTCGGTAGAAACTGAACCAGTTTTGAGGAAAACCGAACCGGTTCCGACTAAAAAATACCGTTTTTTAAGAAAACCGATATGTGGGTTTTCGGTTTTTCTAGAAACCGGTTTCCGATTTTTATAAAAACCGGTTTTGCCATCCTTAATAAATTCATGATTAAAAATAGTGGAATGAGAATGTAGGAGAAAACGAGTGAACCCTGTGAAAACTCACTCAGTTGGTGTTGACTATCACAACTCACCAGAGGCGTGCCGACGAGGGGAATCCACCCCTACGTATATTTGTACAGTTTTTCAATAAAATTATACTTGATTAACATGGAAAGTACTGATGTAGCATGAAAATTTTATCTTCATTTGCACTCTCATAAAAACAATCTAGTTTTGTCATTTTTCCCGGAAAATATAGGTGAAAGTATTTTACAATTACATATCGTTTTTTCGGGTGCAGAATAATACCCGTTCAATACTACACAGACGTAATGGTTTGTAGTATTGGAACCTTCTCCAAAACTTGGAAAAAAAAAACTGGGTGCGCGCCTGTAACTCAAATAACCTGGGATCGAATCCAGGTGAGCACACTATCACTGAGTCATCATTCTCCGTCTCTTTCAACATAAAGATTAATACCAAACTTGGTTTTGTTACCTTGTTTCGGTGATATTCCAAACTTTAGTGGAGAGCATAAAAGTTTATTGTTTATTGTATATAATAATAGGTGTAAAATACAAGTAGTAACTATGAAAGTGTTGTGGAAAGCTGATCCGTATGTAGCAAAGCTAATAAAAACTTTTTATTAAATGTAGTGTAGCAATAATTTGTAGAATTTAATTCTTATAAACTTCGTATATAGGGGCAGTATCAATATATTTATGTGGATGTGGATGTAAATAAGACTTAAATTGTATGAGAAGTTTATAATTGAGAGGAAATAAGAAAAAAAAAAAAAAGAATGCGTATCCAGAATCCAGATGTTCAGATATAGGCCGCAGAGTCTATTCGATAGATGGGAATTTCCTGTAGCGTGTTAATGGAATGATAGGATTTTATTTTCGTTTTGGTTGTAGATAATTAGGATTAGTTGGAAATACAATAGATTTGAAAAATTTCGTGTAGAGTCTCAGTAATCCTGGCGGTGTTAGGAGAAACACATGGTAGTCTAGCGCCATGTGTGCGACAGCTTTTATCCCTTTTTTCTGTTAAGTGCAGGTTTTTATGCATCGCAATGAGTGCTTCACAATTCATGTTCTATGTACCACAGCTTAGTGTTCTTTTGTACAATGGTTCAGTTCAAAATGTAGCAGCCATGGGAGCAAAGAATCGCATTTGGAGTTGTAATATTAAAGGCATATTTTGTCTCTTACAGGCTTCTCCAAAGTATTTTACTGTAGATATACGCATAAACGCAAGAAAGGGATACCATTAAAAAAAAAGAAAGAAAGAAAGAAGAAAACAAAACAGAGTTAACAAGGAAAATTAAATAATATAGTATACTGGAGTGTTTTGTGTTTAAACTTTTTTCACTAGCTTTTTCTTTACAGTAAAGAACGTCATATGGTCTTTTTTGAAAAAAGAAAAAATAAAGGAACAATACAGTTCTATGTAATGGGATGTTCAGTGGCTAATATGAGACAATGTTTTTCGATTTGCTTCACCAATTCTGATTTCCAAGAGAAAATGTACTATCAGTAAAAGAAACCACACCGACGTTGAAAACTACAGTAGACATGTTACAGGTTCAGTAAACGTATCACTTTTTATTATTATTATTAAGTTTTTCGTGTTTGTCACTGATAGCATTGGCCACATCTTAGGAAATGATTCCAACCATGCTTATACTCTTTCGCGTACACAGACAGTTTTAACAGTGTAACGCTATGTATGACCAGTTATTTCAGTTAATTGAGTTCATTGAATTAGTAGAAAAGGTGAATGATTTGTGTTCATGTGACTCATTACATACGTTTCTTTAACTTACAACGGCAGGACGTTTCCTCAAATATTGCAATCCTAATTTAACTCATTTTGCACAAAGACACATGTCGTTCGACAATACATATTCCTACCATTACTTTTATATGTCTCTATACATTTCTATGCCTTTTAAAAGTTAGATCTTTCGTTTAAAGATTGGTATCAGCCTTTTTTCGTATACAACCAGCTTTACTCAAGTCAAGTGGGATTGTCTAGTACAGAGGGGTTACCGGTATCATTCATAAGTTGAACAAAATTTCAGATCTTCACGATTTTTCATAACACATTTGAAATAAAACGAAATAAACATTTAAAAAATGTTTTCTCCAGAAAAAAGAACAAAGCAAGATAATCGTACTAGAACTAAAAATTGGATAAAAATATTTTTAAGAACATGCTTTCTTTAATTTTTTAACTAACAAAATAAACCAAATTGCAGTAAAATAAAAATTTGTTTTCAAAAGGTATTTAAAAATCCATTTATTACTAAAAAGAAAAGCATGGGGAGCGTTCTCATATACAACCATCTGATTTACATTAGAATTGAAGAATTTATAAATGGAAATTTATGAACACTTCCTTTGCTTTTCATTTTTAGTCATGTATGAATAAGAGATTTTTGAAAAATAATTTTCTTGAAAACATAATTATTTTGTTACTTTTTTAGTACGGTTCCTTTTATTATGTTTGTTAACATTTTGAAAAAGAAAATATGTTTTAAAAATATTCTATTGTATTGTATTTTTGTATTTTCATTACGTAAATGAGGAGCTTCAAAACCATGCTAGTTTGGTTGGTATGGGTCATCATCTGATGCGCGAAAACTGTCTGTACACATTTTACACAGACACACACTCAGAAAAAAATCCATAACGGAAAAAGTAAACACCGTATTTCACAAAAGTTGGACATGTTTAAAAGGAATATTATCATTACATGAATATTTTAAGGTGGGTTGAGTTCACCCTCTTGCCTCCGTTTAAGTTTAGTCCTAAACTGTAAGAGTTAATTCTCAAGTCTCAAACAAAATACGCTCACTATGTTTCATAAAATTGGAAATTTTTTACGAAATTTGTCATGGATCATATTTTTTATTCCTCGGAAAATGGAGGAAATAAATTCACTTCCTCATTTAAACTGCTAGCAGTGCAGATTATTGGGAAAATTTAAAGAGGATACGCCATATTACACAAAAATATATATTTTTATGAACGTTTAATGTGGAAAATATTCATTTTTAAAGCCTTTTAATTGGATTAGTAGCTATTGCGCACATGTTTGGTGTACATAATGCCGGGTTCGTTTCCTTGTATGGGAATATTGGGTGCATTACTGCGAATGGATTCCGCCTTAAAGTTGTAGCTCTACATCTCGTTAACATCGATGCTGAAAAGAGACGCTCAATTTCAAAACAGAAACAACAAACAAGTATTGATTTTTAAATCGGAGAGGACATTTTTATTCTCTCACTTTTAAAAAGAATTTATGAGAAGACTCGAAGAATATATATGCGGTACTGTACACCATGATTTATTGCATAAAGATTGAATATTTTTTCTCACAAGTGTTATTGTGAAGCGTCGTACATTCTTCGTAGATACTGGGGTAAATCTACCCCTTTATTCTTGAACAATTTAAGGACCTTTCTTCTTGGGTTTACGAAGAAATTTCAAAGAAAAGATTCGTGTATTAGATCAAAGTCGAACATTTTTAAAGTCCTCCTGTAAAATGTAAATAAAGTAATTTCGCGTTTCACTCCGTTTAATCTTGGGTAGTTACAATCCTAAGCGCATGCAAGATGAGAAACCCAAAAAACACTAGTGAATTCGACGTAGCAGCACGCAATATTATTTCGTGTCCCACGTAGCATGCTGTGAAGGAAGCACATATAGATCTGTTTCTGTAGATCTATGGCCTCTACAGCCCCCTGATCTTAACCCCTGCGATTTTTATTTGTGGAGTAAACTGAAGTGCAAGGGGTACCACAATAATGCGCGAACCATTAACACACTGCAACACAACATAACACAACAAGTATCGCCAACATCCAATGGGTCGTGCTACAGCAAGCCACATTGAACTTGGCCAATCGGGCTAACCTGTTCTTGGGACGTGGCAGTCAGTATATCCAGCGGTACCTATAAATACGAAGAAACATATGTAAGTACACCTTTTGTCTGTGATCTACGTGTATAACTTCGCCTTTCAGTTCATATATTCATCGCTTGGATTGGGTTCGTTGTGTTATCATATCCTACAAATATGAATTTTAAGGAAGTTATATATGTAATTTTTCTTTTTACATTATCGACGTATACTACTTGCAACGTTGGGGGTGAATTTACCCTGTGATGTTCTTTATCTTTTGGTTTAACGTCCCTCGAATGGATGATAGTTGGGAATGAAAACAAGTGGAAAGAAAGGAGCGCTATACCACTGAGCCACCGCGGCCCCTTATTCTTTTTTTCTTGATGGATTTAAGCAGTAAATATTAGGCTTATTTCTTAACATTGGAAGAAGCCACATTCCAGGTTTCATTAGAAGTGGATAAAGTTGTTGTGCAACAAGCAACATGTTGTGCACAAAATAGGAATTGAGTTCGATTACTAGAAGTTCTCTTACATTTTTTCAATTACAACTAATCATAGTCGATTGTGTTGCCACATCATAATGAAAATACCATGAAGCATAAAAGAAAAGTACACCGTGTATAATTGAGGTAATTTTCAAATAATTCTAGTGTTGCGTTTCACTGTACTTCAGGAACGATAGTAAGTCGTGCTGACATATTGCCAGTGATTTATTGTAGCTTAATAATGATAGTGCTTTATTATAACATACTGGCAGGAATTAGTTGTAACAAGAATGGTGAACCATAGTGAAATATCGACAGTGGTTCATTATAACGAAAGTGGTGAACCATAGTGATATACTGACAATGATTCATTGTAAATTGGAACGATGGTAAATCGTAAGGAATTTTACTAATGATTTACTAAAGTTTAATAATGATTGTGATGAAAGGTTTACTGTATATAGTGACATTTTGAAAAGGATGTGATGTAATTTTACTGAAATACAGTAAACATACTTCTCAAAATGTCAACCTACTCTTATGATTTGATACTTTGTACAGTCATGAGGAAAAGTACATGTATGATCTGTAACGATTATTTTTGGTAATCATTCTGAAACAAAGAGTAATTTTAGTACTCTTCTTCAATATTCGTTATTTCTACTTCAGAGAAAATTGTACTAACTTTGACAATTCGTTCTCTTGGTATTAAGAAAACAGTTTCAATAGGACTCGTGATTTACGTGATCAAACGTTTAGTTTTGATCCTTCGATTTCTTTCAAACTGTGCATCAATCTTATTTCGGTTTGAATTATTTCTAACTTTTGTTCTTATTGTGTTATTGAAAATAAGGTCGTGTTTCTTTAAGTAAATTGTATTCTTAGAAATAGAAGTTACTTTGTGTATTCGCTTTGCTTTGTGGTGTAAGTATTGTTATACTTTCTCGTTTTCCTTTTTATTTATTTGTTTTTTAAACTTCATTTGCTTTTCTGATAGTGATAAAACTTTATGTGGTTTGCGTGTTATATATATATATATATATATATATATATATATATATATATATATATATATATATATATATATATATATATATATATATAAACAAGTCTTTAACTTCAATTATAGGGAAGCATTTCTATCTTTCCTCGTATCCAACATCTGCATTCTCCACTTCTAGCCATTGTTCCTAAGGAACTGTGAAAGAGAAGAATTCATAAGTCCTGCAGGAAATTAAAGTGAGAACTAATGAAGAATATAAATTAACGTTATCATGGATCTCTTTCATTATCATTAAAAATATCGTTTCATCCTTTTCGTCTCTGAAAGTGTTGTCATTAATACTTCATACGTCTTTTAGAAAAGAAAAGAAAAAAAGAAAAATAATAAATTTACGTTAGACTTCCTTAAATCTTATTACTGACATAGCGGTTTTATAGACAGACAAGCATTATTAGAAGATTCAGCTTTACTATCTAGCAATAGATATAAAACCTCGTCATTGTATCCTGTAGTTTAAGTAAAATAATTATAATGAAATAAATGATTAACCGCGACGTGATAATGTGAGCAGATATGTTTACTACAGTGTATAGTGTGGCTTGAAACAGACCTCACAGCTTGTAAGTTTCTAACGCGGTTATGTATGAAAACCATCTTAAAATCCCGAGAAATTTAGTTCTGATATACAGGGTGCGGAAACAGTCCCGAAACGGTCCCGTACTTCACCAAAACAAACAAAACAGTGTTAAATAGTTTTGAGAAAACTATCCAATGATACCAAACGCAATCTCCTATTCTCACCGCCTTCGAGGGTGCGGGGGTTGATTTTAAAATTTTAAATGGGAACCCCCATTTCTTATTGCACATTCGGATTCTTCAGAAAAAAGGGACAGTGATTTGACCCAGAATTAAGAACAGTGCCATCATGGCACTTGAATCGGGACTCCAAAACATTATGAAAATGCAAATTGTCAGCCCTGTACTCTCTGGCCATGTGGTTAGCATAGTGGGCTGCGGAGTCATAGGTCCTGAATTCGATTCCCGCTCAAGGAAACGTTTTATTCTTTTGTTATTTCCTCAAATAAATAAGTCCATACGTTTTAACTTTAATTAGTACTTTGTTCAAGTTACACAGAATACAAATTTTGATAATTGTTTTGCAAATAGCTTTATGAGGTAGTTCTTAGTAATAGTATTATTAGGGTTAGAGTTCATAGGATTATTTACAACCAAAACAAACCATTTTTGTCGCAATTTCTATTTTCGTGGAAGTTAATAAGTTATGAACAAATACATTATTTTTATCGAAGTTAAAATGTATGAATTCATTATTTGGGTACAAAAAATACACATAGAAAAAGTTATTCTGGGTGGGAATTGAACTCGGGACTTCTGACTCCTCAGTCCAGTATGCTAACCGTATGGCAATGGAGTACAGGTCTGACGAGTCGCATTTTCATTACGTTTTGATGCCCTCCTTTTTCTGTGTCAATTAAAGCGCCACCTCTGAAGACACTGTTTTCAATTCTGGGTCAAATTACTGTCCCTTTTTCTGGAGAATCCAAAGGTGCAATAAGAAATAGGGGGTTTCCCACTTAAAATTTTAAAGTTACCTCCCCCTCCGAAGAGGGCGGAGATAGTGGGTTGGGTTTGGTATGCTTGGATAGCTTTTTTTTAAAAAAAAAACTATTTAGCACATGTTTCGTTTGTTTTGCTGATCTGTATATTTCGCGAGATATTGGACCTTCCGGGACTCTTTCCGCACCCTGTATATTCTTCACTTCATTTCTAAATAAAGCACATGGGCACTCACATTTTACAAAACCAGTTTTATTTCTTTAGGTAACGAAAGTCACTATATCATGCAAGGTATGCCGCTCCAATTGTAACTATATTAATTTGTTGGTTGATTGGTTAAAGGCTAACGTTCCTTTCATCACCGAGTTTATTATGAGTCATGGGCCTTTAACTTAGGATACGAACCGTGTGAGCTTCCAGTGGGAATCGAACTGGGCTCCCATGTCGAAAGTGAGTATGCTAACTATATAACTGTATTAATTTAGTGACTCGGATAACCTACACTGAGAAAAAAATGTATGTGGTGTACGTAAAATCGTATGTTCATTAGTAAATCTTGTAGTTTTTGACGAACAGCAAACATATAACTGAAAACGCATTTTTATAAAACTTTCTGCATAAGTGTTCCGTCCATACGTACTTTCCGTATGAAACAATATAGACGGTCAGGATCTCACACACAAATGGACGTATATAACGTATAGCTGACGAATGTAACATACAGTACATATATGTATGCATATAAGGAAGACTGTTAGATATCAGACATCCTGCAACGGCATGATGTAACACCTAAGTTCAGTGCGTATGTAGCATACGGATAACGTATGCTAAGTACTGATTTCTATAATAAGCAAGAGGATTCCGCATGTTTGTACAATATACCGCTGTCTGGAGAACGGGTTTTTCTCAGTATAGGAGATCAATGTAAGACCAATACTTTCGTATGTGGAATCGTGCTTCTTACCACCAATCCATAGTGGACAGAAATAAGAATCTAGCCGAAAAAAATCTGTGAATAATAAATGGGCCGGCATTAAACCAATTATGTAACTCGCACCCAACTGAATATGTAATCTTATCTGCACGTCTATAGTGCCCTAGACTACGACCAGACCATATCTCCTTGTACTATTGGTGAATTTTGGATTGTGTTGAAAACTATATGTGAAGTCTTTCTGTGTCAATGAAGTGAGAAAATTTCCGAAACATATTACAGCAAAGAAGATCGTTACAACTTTCTCTAAACTGTGTAGACCCGCTTGCTGTTGCACCTTTCCTTTGTCCGCAATGAGATGTCACAAGTCGTTTTGCCGTCATTTGCGACAGCTTGTAACTCGAAAATGACGCCGAATTTAAGAAAATGTCACATAAACTTTTTGCTTGTTTCCATGTGAGGAATCACCTCCCAAGCGTTGTAAACGACCTTTAGTTACACCCGTCATAACCGTGGGATGTAAAACTTAAAGATTTCATTTCCAATTGAACGTAATTTCATAAGTTTCTTCATTTTATCGTAAATTTCCTTTAACATACAAGATACAAAAGCAAACCATTAAATTATATTTAATTTGATCTAACTTCAAGAATTTAAGTGTCTCAGTTTGTCTTTCCATGTGCTCCTGATGTACATGTTTGAATGACCTTGTCGCAAAAATGAATACGGAACTACTTGGCACTTGCAGAACTATCCTTCCATGTAAATTGGAATGAAAGTGTACTCGATTGAGTGTAATGGAAACATACTACAAGTTAAAGGTGAAGAGACAAAAAAGAGTGTATTATTATTTCTTTTAAGTGACATTGTAAAAAGAAGAAAGCAGATAAGTATTAGGAGAAGAGGGAAGAAAATAAAAACTTCCTATGCCGTACGAAACGAGAGAGCATAAATATAAAATTTAAACCAACTTCATAAAACACAGATCAAGTCGAGAATGAGCAAAGGAAAAAGGGCAATAACATCCGAGTAGCACAGGTAGTTGGAAGATATAAGAATATAAAAGTTGAAAACGGAATGCTAATCCGTGTATTTTGTTAGATTAGGAGTATCAAATATGTGAACTGAATTGTTTTCTGTGAAAGAAACGGGTGAGACATACATACAACATAGCTTTTTTAAAAATGTAGATGAAACAAAGTTTTTTTTGTAACAGATTGTGATCTTCATAAGGGTTTTTAAAAAATAGAGATGGAACTGAGTTTTCTGTAACAGACTGTGATCTTCATAAGAGTTTTAAAAAATAGATGTGACCAGTTTTCTCTAAATAAAATACAACTATACTAAACAGCTTGCCCACCAGTCCTTTTAGTTACAACCCATGCGTATAATATAACCCTGAAATAGAGACAGAAGATTTAACACAGACTTAGTCAGCGCAGTGTTGGTGAACATTACTTACATTTGCATGCACTCTTTGTTGAGTCCCTTATAAATGAATACATGGATGATATGATATTTTAAAAATCCATGAAGTGCAAAAAGATATGTGAAAGTAAACTCCTGTTGAAACTGTGATCGCTACTAAAAGTTTTAAACAGATCCGATTTATATTCGACTTATTTCCTCCATAGTCAGTTTTAAAAGTGACTTTTATGTTGCTTTTGTATATTAATCTGTGTATCTTGCACACATTGTACTGGCATGCAATGTTCACATTTCTTTATGTCTGTTTTTCTCACAACTATTAATCTGTCTGGCGAGTATGGGTCATTATTTCAGTTGTCTCGCAAATATAGTGTTGGTCGAGAGAAAAAAACATGTGTCATTTGCTCGTGTCTTTGTGTAACATCTAAAAGAAGGAAAACAATGGAAAGGGAGGGACCTTTGAGAGGGATGAGCTGGAAAAAGAGTCAAGAGATCGATGTCTCTTTAGAGATATAGGACAAATAACTTAGAGTGAAGGGATTATGTAGTAGCTAGGAAGTGACTTATAATCAGTGATTTGTCTCATAAAGTTTTTGTCACTGCTTTTATGCTAAAACATTTCCTAATTCAATGCTGTGTTTTGCGAATAGCTGTAGTTGAATGATGAGGCAAAATGCTGTTTTTACCATACTTGTCGTTTTGGGTAAGGTAATAAATTCAACAACTTTTCAAACGTTTAAATATTGCAAGTCGTAGAAAGAGTACAAACTGTGTTAACGTCTTGGCTCGAATACACTGTAAAAAAATTCATAGGTAAATTTACAAAAAACGTTGACAATCTTTGTGCCACTCCTCTATGTAAATCAATTTACACCTATAAAGTAAAATTACTAATATGAAATTGTGTAAAATTACATTTTTATCGATAAAAATATAATACTTTCGTATAAATTTCCTCTAAATTTGTAAAATAACCCAGCAGGTTTTGTAATTTAATCTAAGGAAATGTAAATCAACCTACAAAATAAAGGGTAATTGATTTTACATTGATGTTTGGCAATTTCATTTCATTTTTTTTTTTTTTCAGTGTAAGCGTGCTAATTCTTCACAGTAATCCGTGTTCTATACTTCAATAAAATTAGCAGTAATGTTTGATATAAGATACATTCTCTGTACAATATAATAAGACTTAAAACAATTCTAGGAAAATAGTACGGATATATCTACATTAATCTGTGTTTCATGGCTGAATTTCAGTTGCTATACTTGTGTGATATGCAATGGAAAGATACCTAAAACGAGGTAGAGATTGCCTAATTCGCTGCTGGGTCTAAGTGAACGCCGCATCATATATAATCTTTATTGGAGAAGATTAATATTTTATGGGGACTCATTCTTGATATACAAAAAGAAAATTAGTAAAAAAAATCGAAGTTACGTGTTTCCTATGAAATCAATTCGAACCAAGATCTCTGATGCGAAGTGCTCTTGGTTGATCTCAGGCATGCAAGTTTCTGAGTGACATAATCGTGTGTATTAATTTTCAAGATTTCTCGTACATTATCATTTCACCTTTTTTTTCTGCAATCTTTCACTCAGTCTCAATCTCCTTATTATAAAGGGCATAATCGTATAAACTTAAAGATTTAATTTATTTTCGTTTTCCAAGGTCTATTGAGGACGCTGCAACATTATCGAAATTTGCAGTTATTACTTTTGGTTGTAGATACGAACAGTGAATAAGACTATTTCTCCGAGCTTTTAATGTGTAACTAACATATTTAGATCACGCTAATTGATGCGGTGATTGATTCTATTTCCTGTAAGAGCTCAAATTCAACGCATTTCTGCACTTGGGTATATATTTGCCCGGCACCTCCCCACAGGAAAACGTAATTAAAAAGTTATATATTGTGCATCAAAAGTATATATTGATAACATAGGACGTATCAAAAGTTCCTTACCCTCCTTTTTAAATTTCACATGAATGTAGTTTCATTTAATGTAAGATGGCAATACATATTAGTCCTTGGAGGACAGTTTTTGGAGTATTTGACGCGGACGGTCGCCATCTTGAATTGGAAAATTTTATTATGAACGATAGATGAATACGGCCATGAACTAGAATTCTCTCATTATGTCAAGTAAGCAGAGATTTCCTGATCCGCAGTCTACAGAAGTTCGGCTACTCCGTGTACATATATACGTGGTGGGCACTCAGAATGTTAACATAGTATATTCATCATATGATTATCATGAAATTTTAACACATTAGATGTAACAAGACTAGTATTCACAAATGAATTTTGCTCTTATTGTAGTCTTTGTGCTTCCAATGATTTTCTGACCGGAAAAAATATTCAAATTATGTGAAACGGACGCCTGGTATATTGTTGTAAATAGCTACTTGCATGCCTTTCTCTCCAGCTCTTCACATGCAACGGACAACAGACTATAGGAAACAATCCAATTTTTGTAATAAAAAAAACTATTAAAGCAGTATAAGAAAAAAGAACATAGCTACTGCCGTTTGATAATACGCCGGCCAGAATGTGCTACTCTTGAGTACTAATATTAAACCTATAAAAATTCTTACACGATTATATAGGAATGTACTAGTGTTTTCGAATAACTTCTACTGTTATCCCAAGGGTTTTGCTTCATGATTTTACTATTTGACACTTGTAAATGTTTTGTAAAACGTGTCCCTAATTGCATACATCCAACTGGATGATGGATAGTTAGCTTCTAGCGCTGTAATAGCTAGCTCTCAAGACCAGAGTTTGCTTCCTTTTAACTCAAACAGCTCCCAGATTGTCTCATGAAATATATGGGTTCCAACTAAGAATCGTACCAGGCACTTATGGTTAAATGTGCTCCACGTCTACAAATAAAATTATAGTTGTGCAGATTGTTCGTGATCTTCAGCAGGTCTTGATTTAGCCAACAATGACTGGAATGTTATTTCCTTCGAACAAATCAACAGAAATATGTAAGTTACAAACATTTACTCTCGTGCAATATTTCTGCTTTTTTTTCTGAGAAATGCTTTTTTTTTTCCTGCGAAATTATATGTTGCCGTAGATTTTTTATTAAGTAATTAACGACAATTATGTAGTTGTGTGTAAATATGGGATTAATTTAATTAGTGCGTTAGGTAAAATAAGTTTGTAGTATACAACAACTAGCATGACAAAATAAAACTATCTTCAGATATTTCTTTCATAAAGATTAGAAACTAAGACATTACGTAACGTGTTTATTCAAAATACTGTAAATCGTCTACAGAGGAACCGATTCTGAAGGGTAGTGGAGGGGTCCATGCTCTGCAAAATTTACTTGGGTCCCCAGGATCAGATATTTTTGCTTGAATATCTGACAACGAAATACACATAACTAAACGCCCCCACCCTCAAAAACTATACAGAAATTGACGCTACTGCTCACCTGAATACGAGAGAACAAACGACGTTTCTTGTGTAAATAATATTGTGTGTAGAAAAAAAGATGCTTAAACTGCAATGGAAGCTGGAAATTTTTCATTTTCTTTAAAATCAAGCTATTGACCAAATGTTGTCAAGCGAGTGAATAATCGATATTAAAAAAAAAAAAAAAAGGAAATCCAGCTAGTATTTTCGAAAAAAAAAAAACGTACAAGAAGCTAATTGAGTTAAGATTCTTCTACTGCATTTAATATTTCAACAGTTTCTGGAGAAGCAGGAATTCCACTTAAAAGGCAATTGTGCATAACCTCTTCAAACAAATATATGAAGGAATGGTTCCAGAGTATAACAGACCTTATGGTGCCAAGTGACTCCGATATGTCTGCTTTCAATTACATTTATTTAACAAAAAAAAAAAAAAAAAAAAAGTACAATGCAGATATAAAAATGTGTGAAATATTAGAATTGCTAGCATTATATCATGCGTGTTCTTGTTGATAATTTTGAATAAATTAGTAGAACGATGAACAATTTTAAGAAAAAGTTTTAAATCAGTGAATTGTCTAAATGTCTTAAATTCTTTACTGTTTCAGTGAAAAGAACAGCTTCGGAATGAATTTAAAGAAAGTAAAGAAAAGAACAAATGTTTTTTTATTTGTCTTTTCGTGACCTACTAAAAAGCACGATTCAAAAACTTCTTTTTTCTTTTCTTTTAAGAAGTTCCGTGATATCA
Source organism: Thermobia domestica (assembly GCF_964235325.1). Classification (NCBI taxonomy): domain Eukaryota; kingdom Metazoa; phylum Arthropoda; class Insecta; order Zygentoma; family Lepismatidae; genus Thermobia; species Thermobia domestica. Next base: position 96,903,539 of record NC_137467.1, read on the forward strand.
GCCCGAACACGACATCACTTCCTTTGCTTGTTTCTTTTTGCATTGCACGCAATACAATATTAGTAAACTTCACGTCATATAGTCTGTCCTGCACTTTCTTTTCTCAAGTTATTTGCTGAAAGATTGCTTTAGAAGTTTTACAGAAAGAAGCAAAATACTGTATTTGTTTTCTTTTCGTTTCATCACCTTTTACTAAATACATAAAATAAATAAAATAAAGAAGTGAATTGAGTTATCGAAGAAACAATACTGTTCCTGTCTTGAAGTAGAGTTCTCTTTCCAAACTGTTTTTTGGTAATGTTTACGAAAGTCAGTAAGATTTTTACATGCAAAATGGATACAAATTAGGAATGATAATGCAGAAAGATTGTACAGCGATTAAGGGATGTACAAGGAAAATCCGAAGAAAATGAAACATGCCTTGTCGTGCTTTCTCAAAATAACTTCAAAAAGCGTATATTTTTAAAAAGAAATTATGAAGCTGTGTTGTCTACTCGATTCTCATTAAGTTATGAAGTTTGATCATGAAGCAGCATTAATGAAAAGAATCAGAATTTGAAGACCTTCTAGCTAAAACTACGATGCAAGGAATCTACATAACTTAAACAATATTCACATACTTTGCGTGTTTCTTGCTATAAATCAGAATTGACAATAAAATACAGGCTTATTACGTGTTCGTTTTACATTCTTATTCAGTGATAGAAAGGAAGTTTCCTAAAATCTGAAAAGATTTTGGTGGAAACAGGGCAAGTATGGGAGTATGTTGGAAAACTTTAATTGCAAATATACTTACAATGCATTTTCTTAAAATATGCTTCTAGTAGGTATAGCATATCCCTTCGTCATACTTTTCCTAGTGAAGGAAACTTCGTCATACTTTTCCTAGCCTACAATGTGTCCTCCAAAGGATATTTCCCTAGTACGTAGACTAATGGTTAGTATGCTTTCTTTTTGGTCGTAGTTCCGAATTCGATTCTACTAGAGCCCATATGGTCAGAACGTGTTGACTCCTTTTTTACGGTGGCTCAGTGGTAGAGCGTTCACCTCTGGTGCTTGGGGTCCCGGGTTCGATCCCAGCCCCCATCAAGTAAACTTTGTGGTGGACAAACACCGTGGGCTTGGGTTTCCTCTGGGTTCTCCCGTTTCCTCCCACTTTCTTCATTCCACCATTTCATTCATCACTCATCATCACCGTCTCCTTTAGCCTAACCGGCATGAACGTGGGACGTAAAACTCAAAGATTTCATTTAATTTTTTCCTTTTTTACGGTCTTTAAGATGCCATATTTCTTCCAGCAAACGGAGAATTTGTGTAGTCTTCGAAAATTCATAGAAAACAATTTGTAACAGTTCTTTTTTATTTTAAAGGCATTTTTCAAAACTACAAAGCTTGCTCTCTCGAAAGACGTATAATTTGTTGTACTTACAATAATTATTCTAACATTCGGAGATCTTTCTTGTTAACAGTTTTTGGGAAAGATAATGTTAATATGAGTGGTATATATTCCAAACTATTTCGTGTTGACAGTTGCTCTTCTTGCACAGGAAACCACCCATTTATAGGCGTTAAAATTGAAGAGTATCTCATTTTTTCAAAAAGTAACAATGACCCTTTTAGACCCAAGCCGCAGATTATATATATAATATGTATATTAAAAATTCAAATTATTTTAATATTTTTGGCGACTCTTGAGAGAAATTACATCGGTAAAAAAAAATACGAAGCTGTCTTTCCTTACCTTGTAGTGCTTTTTTTTTTTTTTTGTATCGATATGACCCCTCAAGAGCTGCTATTATTTAAATTACGTACTCCACTAATAATGTATTTGCGAATGAGTGGCATTACTGCCTGAATTGGCAGTATATAAAATAATAGTTAAAAATATATCCCTATAAAATAATAGTTAAAATATGTAATTAGTGTAGAATTTGTCAAGTTTGTTCAAAATGGGAATCGAAGAAGTACGTGCAACCATATTTCAGAATATTTAATCCAATATCCTTTCAAATGCCCTTTTTTCATTCTTTACGTAGAATGTTTTTTATATTGAAGCTTGCAAAACAATATTTCACAGGGACTAAGAATACAGAATATTCCGTTTAAGATTTTATCTAGTGATGTTCAGTTACGTAAAGAAAGGAGAGGTTTTTCGTTCAACAGTTCTATACTCGTATCTGTTTGTAGATATTCAGAAAACAAAGGCCTATATTTTTTTGTCAAGTTAAGTTATTTTTGTAGACTTGAGTATGAAATACTCTTCGTGTAATATGAGCAGGTAACTTTAAAAACAAAAATGAGCATGAGATATCCTTTATGTGAATGTAGTCTTTCCAGACCCGACTAAAGGATGGGTAGCAAACCATAGTGTTGTATTGCTAAATCCTTGGTTATGTATGGAAAGGATTTACTAACTTCTCGTTTAACGTTCTTCGTATTTTATTTTCTCTTTCCCTGCTAATCCTTTAGCTATGATGCATAAATTACAGAACTATTTGCAATTCCTATTGAGTGAAGCATATTTAAAATTCGCGCTATTTTGTTTGCTCATGATGTTTAACAATGGGCTTCCACCATTCGTCTCTTCATCTGCTGTGTTATCTTTGGAAAGGGATGGAAATAAAAGTAGAATAAAGAGCAAAAAGTCACAAAAGGAAGTAGAAAAAAAGTAAAAAAGAGAACAGAGACTAACTAGAGGATTTTGGATGTTGAGATGGTTTCCTGCCTGTTCCATGATTCGTTGCTTCCGAACCGAGGCGCAATTGGCAAGTTTCCGGTTAGCCGCAGTCACGAGGGACTTGAGCTAGTGCGCCACTTGACAAACTAAGTTCCGTACATAGATACACTTCTTAGGTAATGGAGAGGTTTACCAAACAAATTTTTGGTCCATTTGTACAGAAACAAGAAATCCGCCTCGTCAAGGATTACTGTTATACTTAGTCGTTGTATATTTTTCTTTTCTTTCTTTTTTTTTTTAATGTATAATTCACTGCAAAAGAAGAAGAAAAATTTTCCGTCGTTCATACTCTGTCCGATCAACCCAATCTGGGTTTTATTTACTCGTTTCCTACGATCGAACTTCCATATTATCTCCCTGCATAGTGCGATCTACCACAAAATGCTTTCTGGATTTGGTCCCTTTCTGATAAGTTTTCCAAGTTTGTATCCTTAGACGTGTAGTCCCCTTCTTAGACATCTCGATTTAATTATTCACAGCATGTTCAAAAATTTGATGCACAAGAGGTGAGTTTCCTACAGACGAAGTTTTCCGATAACGCCTGCTATAATTTTGTTCATACATCATAAATAAATGTTCCCATTCAATTTAAGAAGTGGGAGCGAGACAGTGTGGGGCTTCGTACCTTTTATTTTTATTGTCGATATATTCCCCGTTCTGTAAAGTTTATTCTTGAAATCAGTTTTGAGGTCAGAAGCTTGCATGGCGAATATTTAAGAAAGAAGAACATGTCAAAAACACTAATTAGTTTACTGAGTAGTATTTATTAATTCCTTATTATTTTTTAGCTTCGGCAATGTGTTGAAAATATGGGATGAATATAAACGTTAGAGAGACAAAAAGTATGGTGATTGGGACGAAAGGGTCGGTACCAAATATAGAAGTAAGAGGGGAGAAAACAGAACAGGGGTCTAGTTTACGATATCTGGGCAATATTATTAGTGATGATATGAGATGCGAATGTGAAATAAAAGCAAGGATAAGAATGGCAAAAGAAGCCTTTAGGAGGAAAAAAAATACTATCTTGTAGGTCCTTGAATAAAGAATTGAGAAAAAGACTCGTAAAATGCTTCGTGTGGAGTATTTTACTGTATGAGTTAGAAACAGGGACATTACGCAAAAATGATGAAAAATGACTGGAAGCTTTCGAAGTGTAGGTGTGGAAAACAATGGAGAGGATTAGCTGGGTTGATCGGAAAACGAATGAGAGGGTGGGAAATGGTAGGGGAAAAAACAATTTTAAATATTAGTAAGAAGAAGTAGAGAAACTGGTTGGGACAGTGGCTAAGAAGGAACTGTATCATGAGGGACGTGCTAGAGGGTATGGTGGCAGGAAAGAGAGGGAGGGGCGAAGGAAACCACAATTTATTTTCCGATATCAAAACAGAAAAATCACATGTGAAGACGGAATACCGTGGAGGATGGAAGCTTCCCAGTTGCACGAAGTGACTTTTCAATAATGGCAGAATACCTATGATAATGATAATGATATGTTGAAAGAAAGTACAGGCATGTGATTGATTTACTACATTTTTAAATCATTCTTTGGTTTCGGCAGTAGAGCTGTGTCGTGGCTAAGCGGTTAACGTGCTCATCTTTGGCGAAGGAAACGGGTTCGGTTTCCTGCAGGAGTTCATGCTTTAATCCTCCGTAAAACTGTAGATCTACATCCTTTATAGCCACACTGCTGAAAGACACGCCAAAAACCAAATCAATACAGTTAAGTTTCGGCAGTATGTTGGAAGAAAAATTAAGGATGAAATTGAATTAATTTCTCATTACTCGTCGGTTTTGTAAATATGTTGAAAATAACATTATCCAACAAATTTTAACATTTGTTTGGTATAGTCCGCAGCAAGAAACCTACAACTTGAGCATGTAAGTTTATTGTGAAACTACGCCTAGCAGCCAAGGAAATCAGCATAACATCTAAGTGGCACGAATCACGCCAGGAGAAACCTCGGCGTCCTCCCCTGCACACTTATTTTGGAGCAAAAGATTTCACTGTTTCACAATAAACGTACATGCTCATGTTGCAGGTTTTTTGCTGCGGACTGTACAAGTTACACTGATGGGTGATGTTAGCTAATTTCGACCTCCTGAGTCTGCCCAAGTAGTCAAAAATGTTCCATCACCTCACATTTTGTTGCTACAGGATATTCAAAATTAAAATTATTAAAATGACATACATTCTAACATAGTTTATATTCCAATAGAATATCCAGGTTTGTACAGAGTGAAGGCATAACTATGGTACAACTTGAGAAAGTAATGGAAACAGAAAAAAAAGTGAAAGAACACACACGCACAAAGAGAAGAAGATTATAGAGATACACACCACTGTTGAAAAGAATTCGGTGTCAGTGCCGTTGTTGTCTGTAAACACATTGTGTCAAAAATGCTATGAAAATAAGAAACTTCATGAAACACCGGTAAACACACAAAAATGCAACATTAGTACAAGCAAATCTATCATTTGGGTGCCATCCGGAGTATATGTATACATATAGCTCACTGAAGAACACACGAAACACGGTGGTATATGTACAAGCTTTTAGTGTGGCATGTACTTGGAACTTTTCCTTCTGGTAAACATGGACTGTCTCTTGTACCCTTGTGTGGTCTTTCTCAGAAGAAACCAACAATATTCTCCATCGTAGCTGGATCTCATTTCCCTTGGTACTGTTGCTCTGTAAAATCTGTTGGTGGAAAAGTTCCTCTTGTTCATTGCTTACTGCCCCGAAGTTGTGAAGTAAGTAGTCGTGGTGCGAGTGAATGATGTGTAATTTCAGCGATATCCTGCATCCTAACAGGTCATAGTTTCGTACCGGTCAGCTATGAGTTGTTTGTGGTTACCAGCTTTCTCGGTCCCTAGGAAACCTTGCATCACACGTTTGAAGGATAGCCATGCAGCACATTCAGCAGGAGTTAATTTCTGCAGGAAAACATCGTGCAGAGCCCTTCTGATCTGTGGTCCTATGAAAACACCTCCCTCAACGTGGCCTCCATCAACTTTGGAAACAATTCCCTCAAATAGGAGAAACCAGACCCATCCTTATCCATGGATTTAACAAATATCTTCATGAGGTCGAGTTTTTTGTGGGCGTGGCACTAGTACTCCTTCGGATGAACTAAAGGAATATACTTGACGTTATTTTCCCCTGGAAGGTATCCCTGTCTCTCTGGTCAATCCTTTTATTTTATGGTGCTTGTTGGTAGCACGAATGTAGTAAAAAATAAATAAATAAATAAATAAAGCGTCTTAGAAACGTTTTGTATTGTTTTTGCAGCTATCAGAGTGTGGTAGCGAATCGGAAACACCTATTCCCCCACACTTCTACCACGAGTGTGTTGGACAGTGTAATTGAAAGAAGAATTAGATTGATTTACCCATTTCTTATCATTCTCAGCTTTCGGGAAATTAAACGTGAGTGAAAAAGGATGATATTGATGTACAAATTTCTTGTTATTCTTTAGTTTCGGGAATATATTGAAAATAATTGAAAAAACGATTTGATTGATTTACAGTTTTCTTAATATTTTTAGTTTCGGGAATATATGTATCATATTTCGAAAACAAAGTGGAAAAGGTTGAGATTTATTTATTATTATTATTTAGTGTCAGCAGTATATTGAAAAAATATGAGGTTGATGATGAGTTTGAAACAACCATGAGAAGAGGTAAAAAGTATCGCAATATTGTATCCATTCACGACACAATACGGTAGATTTTATGAAAATTAATATTAGTGTGTGAGTAACTTAAAAGAAAATGATTCACAATAAATATTGCACATAAAAGAATCAAATATGTATGAAAGATACAGTGCCTTTTGTAGCAAGTTCAGAGTTGTAAAATAATACTCGATTTATATATATAAGTTGTAAGTCCATATTTTCATCTGTAACAAAGTTATGTTTCTTAAATTGAAATTACGTCATATTCGAGGGAAGGGGTAGAAACATGTAGGTCTGCTTTACAAAGTAACATTTCTTCAGCATTAACCATTCTGTATCCTCTTTTTATTTATTTTTTTTTCTGTATTCTCACATTTTTTTAAAAAAAGAAAAAAGTTACATTCTCACTTTGTCAAATACTTCCCCCGAAACGTACGTACAAACACATACGATATAGAGTTTGAGCTCCCTACATTTGAAATTCAAAATAGCAGTTGCTTTCACAGTGGGGGAGTACTTTCCAGTACACCAACACTAAAATGCACACACCCTCTCTCACACACACACTTTATCACATATCTACACTTTACAGACTATTGTAACTCGTTCTACGGTGCATACTCAAGAGTGCTCCGCTAGCGGCATTGCTCTCAAGGAAGGCATCCGGAGTCTACATATAGAGAAAAAGAATCGGAGAAACGAAAATAGAGAAAGAAGAATAGCAGTATATGAAAGAACGGCAGAGTGATATTCTGTTCTGTATCGATAGCAGTCCATGCGTTGGCGTCATAAGATGGAGTATATAGACTTACCTATTGTGTGGAAAGCTGCTGCCACTTCCTTCTTTACTTTTCCCCTCCACATTTGTACGTATAATGTTACACGGAAAAGCATGTTGTTGAAGTTGCATCGATTGAAATATGTCGTTTGTTGCTCTCAATATATCTTTCTACATGGAAGGATATACACATATTCCGGAACACTAGGAGAATGATTCTCCTATTTGTATTGCAGCATGTATATTTTATGAATAGGGTAGGGAGACAGAGCTTATTTCCTTTTGCAGTTATTTAAATGTTAAAAGAAATAAGTATCGAATCAGTTCTGTTATTATTTTTTTATATACCTTACAGTGGAGGGACTAGTAGATTTACTTGTTCGTTCAATGCAAGTATAAGATGTTACGTTTTGTGCCCTTACTCAAACTGAAGTTATGTGGAACTGGGCCTACTATTAATGTGAGCTCAAAATTATGATCGGTGCAATTGGCGAGTGCACAGACCATCACGCAGTATTAACTTTCTCAATTTAAACTGTTCTTCACCATATCATCTTGCTTCCAAGAGCACTGGCTTATATCCCGGGAGATGAGGGGGACATGTGCCCTCCAGTCTTGGAACTGGGGGGACTGTCCGCAATAATCCGATTTGAAATTTGGTTTCTGAGGAGAAATGTGTTGTGTCCGACTACCACAAAGAAAAGTGAGATGAAATTGAAGCCCTACTCCCCAGAATAAGCCTCAAATCTGCCCGCGTCCTAATGTTGAAGACAACTGTGCTCCCCTGATCCTCCACAGCATTGTTTTCTTACTTCATAAATATTTTGAACATCGCTTTGAAAAAGGGAAAATATTATGGGAACGGTCTAAACCCTTCTCCCTAATGTTGACGACAGATCTGCGCCGCTGTCCAGGAGAGGTGGATTACAAAACCAATATAAGTTTCAACTTGAGCTAAAAGAATAGAGAGAACAATTTTGAAAATATCTAATAAAACGGAGGGGAAACATTTCTCCCCTCAAACTTCTCACGATATCTTAGTTTTTAGAACGTCACTCATTTCTCATGTTAAACAAATGTATAAATGAGAAATTTTTGAGGTTGCCCTTCGTTGTCATAAACAAAGAACAATAGAAGATTCAATCTAGGTATAGTTCTAGTGTTCGTTTCAAGTTTAACGTGTAACTTTTCAGCATGATACTATATGAGACGGGGACCTACATTTTAACTATATGAGACGGGGACCTACTTGAACCGGACTATGATAGTCCGATATAGTCCGATGATCTGAACTATTCGTGGATTCTTTTGTTTATTACAACGTCCCAAGAGCGTTTTATAGCGTAATGACTGAGCAATTAAAATACCGCTAATTTTACAGTAATTATGTGATATCTTCAAATAGATAAAAGGTAATCGAAATGTGGAACAAGAGCGCGTTAGACAATATTATTTTGCATGAGTTACCACTATCACGAGTCACCTAGTAGCTTTCCGTTTGCAGCCATTTAAAAACGGGAAAAGAAGTGCCGATATTCTAAATGGCTGGAAATCGAAAGCAGATAAACGAGAATCATGAAAACGGTATCACATAAAATATATCACATATGTACTGGAAATTACTGGTATTTCAATTTCACCGTGATGGGCTCTCTTAACCATCCTTTTATGGTGTTATAATTTTGATGCAATAGTGTAACTTTCAAATCGTAGTGTTCCTTTGTATATCAAAAATATTATATATACACACTGTGAATTAAACATTACCTCTAGAACGTGTAACTTTCCACAATTTAGAGGTTGAGAGGACAAATTGCCCAGCGTTAGTGCATCTCATTCCATTGACATTTCAGTTAGTAAATATTGAATCAATAAACTTTCTATGCAAACGCAACACATTTAATGTTTTGTGTATTTATTGGCTGTTTTGACTTTTTTTGAAATAACATTTTTCGTTGTAAACTGTACATTTGGTTGTTTATTTTAACTTGTAAATTTATTCAAAAACGAAAGAAAGAAAAAAAGTAAGCAAAAACTGAAATAGTCATTGAATAAGTCAAAAATCACTGGTGCATGCTAATAGTGTTGCACACGAACAAAAATCGAAATACCCTTAACATATCATTACTCTTTTAATTATGGTCGCTTTGTAATAGAACCCCTTTCATTAGACTGGACTCATTTTATTTTTCAAATTAATTAAAAATACTTTATAACTTCACCATGTAATATCTTTGCTTTTATCATGTGAAAATTTTATTATTTATGTAATTCAGTTACTGTTGAATACGTACTATTTATTAAAGCTTTAATTTAAAAAAAACTGCTCTATATCAATACATACTACACTTCCTTTCCTTTTTAATTTTTAATAATAATAATAATAATAATAATAATAACGTACTGATGAGTTATACAGTACAGTAATTTTTAGTACACCGTGCGAAGATAAATTTAACAAATAATGCAAATGAACGAATGGGAAATTCATTTTTCGGTGTAAATTTGTCATGTGGTTCCGTACTAGTTGAAATATCCATTCTTCGCATGGGTCAGGTAAAATATCTATGTAAACAAACTGAACAAAGAAAGAAAAAAATATCGGTCATCTTCTACTACTTTTACATATTCCGGTAAACGCCCCCTGAGACCCCTGGTTCGAATTTTAAAAAAAGCCTCTGTCTCCTAGCCGATGGGGGCTGTATTTGGAAGTCAACGCCTGTGGGAGTATCACCATTGATCTCTGCGACCACGAAAACTATGGATTTGACACTAATATTGGTTATTTTGGATTATTTTGACATGTTTCGCTACCCCCCGCAGGTGACCCCTGCCCGCATACAATGGTAGCTGAATTTTAAAGTTATCGCTAATAGAAGTGTCAGCATTAATCTCAGCGACCGCGAAAACTATGAATTCGACACTAATATCGGTAATTTCTACTACTTTTACATGTCCTGGTAAACTTCCCCCCCTGCCCCCGAGACCCTCCTTGTTCGAATTTTGAAAGAAAGGCGCTTCGTCTTGGTCTGGGGCCTGGACTAAAGTACCCGTGACCAAAATTTGGTAACTCTCGGTCCACCCGTCTGGCCCCCAAGCCGCAAGCAAACACAAAAACAAACTCTTTATTTTATTTGTATTAGATTAGATAAAATACACTAACACTGTACTCCATGATTTAAACAAAAAAAAAAAAGTTTCGAATTTGAAATAATTGAAGGGTAAGGGAAAAAGAAGAAGGAATGTCACAAAACTGGATTTTCAAGAAAACGGCGTTTTAACATTGAAAACCGCGTACAAAATAAAAAGGGTTGTTAAATCTTTTGGCCTTTTACATGGACGTTTTTACATCTACTCATGCATGGCATATACAGTGAAATAGTACCAAGGGTTACCAACAGATAGGACAACGCACCCGATAAAGCACACACATGGACATTCTTTGTTCTTTCCCCTTACCGTTCAATTTCTAGGGTAATTATGTATAAAGAACTAGTTAAATCAAAGTATTTTTACCTAAACAAAATCAAATAAGAATTGTGTACATTAAACTCATTCTTTAAAACCCCCCAGTGCAGGCGTAAAAAAGGGATGTTTATCAATGTTTTTAAACTGAACTTTTTAAATTATGTTTTGACTTATGTACCTGCAAGACTCTAGAGAAGTATACAGGGCATACAGCTTAAGGTGTTAGTGAAAATATCAAATGATAAAAAGTTAATCGGGCTTCTGTTTTTTCTTGGGTTTCCTCGTTTCCTTTCACCTTTTCCATTCTATCAAATTTTCCAACATAATTCGTTTAGAAATATCATTTGTCTCCTTCAGCGCACAGAGCATGAACGTGAGACATTAAACTGAATACTTCATTTAATTTTCGTATAGGCTACATACAAATCATACAAGAAAGTCTCATGTATTTTCTCGGTTTATCGGCTTAGGCTTTTCATTACCCAGTGCCTACTGTTTTATTATATTAATATGGATATAATGTTTTTTAACTTTTTAGAGTCAAATCGTAAAGAGCTCTGAAGTTTTGTACAGATACCTAAATTGATGACAATACAAGGTTTCACTCAAGGTTACGTTTTACTGTAAAATTAATAAAAATCAATTTCAGTAGGAAGTCGAAAATCCGAACTAATTGGGATCACAGGTAGTTCGGATTTTCGAAAATGATCAAGAAAATGCCATTTAGGCTTAAATATACTGTACGGCATGATCTTTTATCGATACAGTGGTTTAACAGTCAGTACATACGGTAATTACAATACCGTACGTAAAGCTATTTACATTTAATGTTTCTGAGGAACCTGCTCATACACTAAGTTACACTGTTCTTGTAACTCACACTTAAAACTTTACTTGTATATGCCTAAAGGAAAATAAAAATATGTATGACAAACACTTACATATGAATGAGCTTTTGTTAAAACACTGACTTCACGCAAAGAAAATTGAATTAGTGTACTGTCATTAGCTTCTAGAGACCGTATTCGGATTTTTGACGTTCGAATTATCGACGTCCTACTGTATTTAGAAACTATTGAGCGCCTGATGCTTATACAACCCACATCTTCACGACAGTTTTGATGGCTGCACACTACTAGGCGTTCTGTTAATTTCATACCAAGTTTGAATGTTTGTCTTTTTGTAAGGGCAAGAGAGACTATTTATTACCTTCTACAAAAATTTAAAAAAATAAAATGAAATCTTTAAGTTTTACGTCCCACGGTTATGCTGGCTAGGTTAAAGGAGACGGCGATAATGATAAATGGATGAAATGGTGGAAGGGAGAAAGTGGGAGGAAACGGGAGAGCCCCTAGAAAACCCACGCGCACAGTCATTGCCCACCACAATGCTCACTTGGCACGAGCTGGGATCAAACCAAGGACCCTATGCACCAGAGGTGAGCGCTCTACCTCTGAGGCACCGCGGCCCCTATTACCGCGCCCGTATCAGACTAAAACGTAAGAAAGAAATAATAACCGTGAAGAAACTTTATAAAAACAGCAACTTAATAATATGCACTGAAAAGGATTTTTTGAATGTGGTAATTCAGTGTTATTGTCTTATTAACGAAAAGTTTAGAAAAATGCACTAAAAAAGGGAAAAATACTTTTTTTTTTTTTTTGGCGGGGTAAAATGAAGAAATGGAGTGTTAGATGCGAGCGAACTACTACTTCTTCCCTCATATCCACAAAGATGTAAGCTCTCAACCTTAGAAAAAGCACCCATTAATTTTAATCTGAGTTCCATTTTTTCAATTTACTTCTTAAAAAACCTTCTTAAATGCATTTTGTAAACTTTTGTTATATTACCATATAATTACTCCACAAAATATATTTTTCCTTTTATAGTGCATTTTTAAAACACGAACGTTTTTTTTAATAGTTTTTAATGCTATTACGTTATTCTTATATGTACAGTACTTTATAGCACCAGGCTAGATATTTTCAGAAAGGAATTTCCATTCAATTGAGTAAATTGGTAATCGGGGCGTTCAATAAGTTTTACATAGATGGTTATAACTTTGTTACTAGTTGCAATATGAAAATGAAATTTTAGGTGAACATACTTTTATCTTTTGGCTACAAAATCCTGTCATTCAGTGTATCCTCCATCTGCTATTACGCATGTCGCCCAACGTTCTTTCCACGCCTTGAGTTGCATTTCTGTAAAAGTCAGGTGGCTGAATTTTACACTATTGTTTCATACAAGAAATGAGGGCCTTGTCACTATTGAATGTTTTTCCTAGCAGGTGGGCCTTCACACGACCAAACAGGAAGAAATTCGAAGGACTCAAGTCCAGACTATAGTGAGGCTAAGAAACGACTTCCCATCCCATTTTTATGATTTTCTGCTGCGTCGTCATGACTATATGAGGCTTGGTCTTGTCATGATGGAGTTTGATGACTTTATCTTGCAGCTTCGGTTTCTTGGTTTAGAGAGCACGTCGTACCTTGTCCAGTAACAAATAATGACGCTCCGTGTTAATTGTGAAGCCATGTTCCAAGAAGTCTATGAAATTGACACCACACTGATCCCAATAAAAGGAGGCCATGATTTGCTGGCCTGACCTGCAAAGTATCGGTTTTTAAATCGCTGCAACCAACGTTGGTTACTGGCGTAGTCCAATGTGTGGTCCCCCTAAACCGGAAGCAACTTTCTATGATTTGATGTGGCTGATTCATCACTGATTTTAAACAGGAATTCTATCACCGACTGTTGTCGGATCCTGATATCTACTTCAGTGTCCATTGTGGTTTAGCTGTGAATAGTAGGAAACAACAATTATTACCATTTTGAAGCCAAAGGATCAAAACATGTTCAAATTGGATCATCGTATTGCAACTGATAAGTACTATGCCCAAAACTTTTTGAACACCCTTTCTAAATATATACAATAGGTCCCGGATCACTCCTTTCAGTTGAATATTTCCGAAGTAACTTCTGGGTATTTTTCCTAAAGGCGGGACCTAGTTAAACTACTTGATCACACACGACTCACCACATTCATTGAAATTTGTGACGTTTCTCTTTAAATGAGTTTATACCTCTAATCTGAAACCGAAATCGTCCAGCCCTGTCATACTTGACTTTCTGTAAAATTTTAACATAACCAATTTTCTCTGCTGTGAGTTTTGTATTAATAGCTGCATATGGGCAATTAAACAGTAAATGAATAGTTAAAAGAAATTATTTATTTTCTCATCTTCGTATTAATGGTAATGTTGCAGGTGTCCGTGTAGTAATGCTTTGAAGGATGTGTACTTTTCAGTGGTAAAGGACTAATTGACATTCTCCGTTATTACTTGAATTAATATATATATATATATAATATCCTTTACACAAAATATTGAAGCTGTTTTCTCTATATTTATTTTAAGTGTGTTGTAACTTAAAAAATTAAGCAAATGGTGGTGAAAAAATAATCACATTTTTTGAGTTTGTTAAGAATGGCAACTTATAATTAAATGTCAGAACAGAAGTTAGAAGATGAAATTCTGGAGGAGAAAAAAGTAATAAAAAGAGATACGAGGTTAACAATGAAATTACAACCCAGGCAGACGTTGAAATTAATTAGCAGAGATGGTGCGTGTAGACAAGCGCTGTTATCTTTGTATATCACTACTACACGAGAGCGCTACACAACACAGACGAAATAATTGAGTGTTAAGAGGCAAAGTGCTAGAAGAAAGGAACTAAGATAAACAAAAATACAGAAGATTTATGTATTGTGTGAACTAGTATTCCTATCAATCTTTGAAGTAAATATTTCCCGCTTCTGCTTCCTGAAAGAAACTTAAATTTGATTTCACCTTGGATAAAACGTACATGAACATGCATATACACTCAGCAAGCGGAAGAACATGTTATTGTACTATGAAACTCTCTGCATTGCTATCAAATAATTTTATTACAGTTCTCAGTTCTCGTATTATAATTCAACGTCTCCTGTAGGTAGTTTAAAGAATCACTATCATTGGAACACAGTCAGGGGTACAGTATGCGAATTATTTTCGAACAAAGGTAACTTCAGATTAATTTGTCTTATATCAAGTTACATCATCCTACGTTCAAGATTTCAAAGCTTCAAAAAAATATCATCATCATCATAGGTATGGCAAGTCACTTGCCTTAACTGAGAAGCTTCCATGCTCCACGATCCTCAAAAAATATAGAAAATGGAAAAATAATAATGATGGTGCAATAAAAATCAATGGCGTTGACAAGTACAGATATACTTCAAAGCAAAATTACGACAATGTAGGGTAAAATGCTTCTTATTTTGTATGTGTATGTTACGTAGGAGCTTAGCTGTTTCAACTTATGCCCAACCCTCCAAACGTTGTGTAAATTATTTTCTTTATAAGGGTTTAGCACTTGAAAGGCTAACTTTTTTTAGGAGGCAGTAATCGCGAGTTCTTCATTCAGTTCTTACGTTATTCTGTCGCAAGTGGTTATATATGAACATTTCCACTCTCATTCTAACCACGGAAAGTTTTTGTATTGTTAAGGATTGTAAACTTCCAGTTATTATTTTTCTTAAGTTCATGTCTGGTTAACCTATTGTAAATTATTATTATTATTATTATTACTATTCTTCAACTAAATTGCATAACTTTGCTAAGTATAAAGTTTTGCCGAACAATAATAAATTACGAAGTTTTATTTTTCTTTTCTTAACTATTAGTATTTTTTATATTTATTAGATATATACTTTATAAGGGAAGCAGACTTTGAAAGTCAAATAATTCAGAAGTCAATTTAAATAAATTTGTTTCTCGTAAGTTTCCTTCTTTTACGCCTGTTTAGAACTTAACAAAGAGGAAGGAACTAGAGGAGTTGAGAGTGTCACTTTTTTCCAATATTTTTTCTTCGTGTTTTCTTTTGTGTTTCATCTTTTACTTCTTCGTCGTCATCGTTTTTTGCTATTATTTTCTTTCTTTTCGTCTCATGTCCCCCTTAAAAGGTATCGAAATGTGGAAAGGGAATGGATATCTGTTAGAAGATGGAATCGGATGCTGGTTTTGAAGAAACTTTAAACCTCTCTTTCCCTTTCCATTACTCTTGCTGCTGCTTCTTCTAGGAAGCTTCAAAAGTTCGTCCGAAAAATTGGTTTTGGAGAAAATTGGAGAATCGAACGCTGTTGGTCTGCTGGAGGTATTGATTTCACTGTGTAGAGCTTTAAAAAAAAAGTTACAGAGACTGTTTTCTTCCGGTTTTTCTTTTTGTAGTGTTTTCCCAACTTCTGTGTCACGTAAAGTACAAGGATATAAGAAAGAAAAAAGGGGGAAATAAAGCAAGGAAAAGCAACTATTTCAGATTTTTGTTATGTTCTGCAAATAAAGAGAAACAACACACTATGTACGCAGCAAGTAAGACGTGTACCATAAAACAATGTAGAAGAAGAAGAAAATTAAATATCATTAGCAGAAATGTGGAACTTAGCTTCTTTCCTTCATCTATATTGTTTAGATATAGTTCTTTCTGAATGTCCCTCTCTACTGATAAATTGAATTACTGCATTCGTGAATTTACCTTGTTTGACAAATTAGTTCTACACACAGACGACAAATTGAATTTAACGAAGACTCGATAGATCAACATGAGTCGTGTGATAATTTTTGTGTTGTGCTATATAAATTAACATACTTTCAGCGCGTGATATCTGGGTTTGGTTCCCGATGGGAACTCATGTAGCACAAATCTCACATTAAGCTGTAGATTTATGTCTCCTACAACATTGGTGCTAAATGAACCAATCTGGGGATAGGTAAGAAGCTTAAGCGTTGAAGTAAAGTTAAAGTTCAGTATATCTACTTATAACGCGTTGAGTGCTTAAGATAAATATAAAAGAAATGGGGATTGTATCGTTTTGGCAATGTGTCATAAATACAGAGCTGGATTTAAGTTTGATGAGGCCCTAAGGTATTGAAGGTATAGAGCCCTTTGTATGTCCAGTTATGCAACCAGTTCATGGAGATCTTAGGGACCCTATATACAGAAATTAGCAATATCTAGTGATATTTTAGTGAGCACTCTAGCAGAAGGCTAGATAATAGGAGGCTACAAAACACAAATTACTGTTGCTATATGTAAGTTTTATTTTATTTGTTTTTTGGAGTTGTAATCCAGTTTTTTCATTAATTCTTGGGGCCCCCAAGAGAGTGGGGCTCTAAGTTATGGCTTGTTTAGCTTATACGTAAATACGGCACTGCATAAATATCTTACTATGTAGAAGCTGACTGGGCCTAGTTTTTCGCTGTGTGGTCTTCTTAATTACTATGGTATAACAGAGTTTATAGTTTGCTGTAGCTCAGTTCCAATCTTATCGTTAAACTTACGCAATTCAAACACGAATGTACAGTTTTTCATTAACATTTCGAACTTGTTATATCATACCACTCATGCGTGCACTTCCGAAAAAGACCGGAGCTCGTACGCTAGCACTTTTTTTTTATTTTCCGTAAAACATTTCTATTTATACAGGTTTCTGGGCAATACCGGCCATTTGAGGGATGACTTCCCTCAATGAACACACTGTTCGCGGAAGTAAGGAAGCGGTCTGGGATTTTTATGTACTATCTTGGTATTTATCTGATGCGAATGAGGGAAAACCTCGCTCAGGGTGACTGGCCTAAAAATGCTTCGACATCTTTTCGTCCGAGTGTTTCCATCGGGAATCGAACCCGGGACCACTTGCAGCAGAGGAGAAAGTATTAGCGGCCAAGGTATACGGAGCCACTAAAATACTTTTATGTGCTTAGCCGGTCCCCTTCTACCGTGATCTGTACATGTTTTACATAGGGCTTACCATTAAGACATTCCTCATTAAATTTCAAAATGAGGAATGTCTCGTCATAGCTGTAATGTTTCTATGTGGTGGTGTTTTTATTGATTTTCTGATAGTTTGATTTCCTTTTTTTTTTCATTCTAACTAAATAGCTTTTCTTTAAATAATAATAATAATAATAATAATAATAATAATAATAATAATAATAATAATATCTGTTTGTCCTATGGAACACGGAGGTTCAGTGCCGCATCACAAAAGCTCTTCATTGACTTTTGTTTGTAGCCAATTGGATCCAGTTTCTACTTTGAAATCTTATTCCTGCGAGATCCATCTTAATATGTCCTCCTATCTACGCCTACTTTCCCCTAGTGATCTTTTTTTCGATTCGGTTTCCAGTTAAAATCTTGAAAGCATTCCTACTTTCTTTCATTTTACCTACATGATCTGCTCATTTGAACCTCCTAGATTTAGTGAGCTAAAATGTTAGGTAAACGGTATGAATTATGTAGTTTTCACCATGACCCATTCCGTCTGTCTTGGGCCCAAGTATTCGCCTCAGAATTTTATTTTCAAATACTTTCAGCATCAGTTCCACTCTCAGAATAAGCGACAACGTTTCGCAGCCATACAGCACAACAGACAGAAGTCATTGCTGTATTTTTCAAGCTTCAAATTCTTCGCCTAAATCTCTCAAATGGTATTAGTGTGAGAAACTAATGTAATTTTAGATTGCAAACAATATTTTTAAAATATTGAAACAATTAATTGAAGCAAAATACTAAAACAGCGGCTCAGTGGTAAAGCGCTTACTTCTGGTGCATGGGGTCCCTGGTTCCACCCCGGCGAAGTAAGTTCGTGATGGACAATCGTGTCCATGAGTTTTCTCGGGGTACTCTCGTTTCCTCCCACTTCTTAGTTTCACTAATTCTTCCATCGTTCACTTGCTTTAATCATCGTCTCCCTTAGCCTAAAAGGGTATTATCGTGGGTGGTTACACTGAAATATTTCATTTCGTATTTAAGTTTCAGGTATAGTATAAAGGCAATTTACATACTTTTGATAGAACAATTTGCAAGTTGCTCAGTGTTTATATATTGAGCCACTATCCTGATACACACCTGGTTGTACTGAGTATACCTTCGGGAAAATCCTAATGAGGATGTTCAGTTTCAGGTTCGAGCACCGAACCTTGATATAAGGAAACGTCAGTATTAACCACTTGCCTACATTGTGTTATTAAGTTGAATGAGCGTTTCTGGACCAGACTATTAAACTGACCACACCATTAATGTTGTATTTTAAATTTTAAATAACATTGCAACTTAAACTTGACATTCCATCACCAAGGGGTCCTAACTTCGCCGTTGGATGTTATCCTAATACAGACAAATCCATTCATATTGTTATTCCTAGAGACTGGGTGTTCAAACTCTGAAAACAAGAAATTGGCAGGAAAATACAGACTTATAATTCAAAACTAGATAACAAAATGTATAATCCAACTCGAAATATAAACATCCAATAACGTACAGAAACTGAAATTAAATGAAGCGTAGTTTGAAGTATCCTAGAAACATAACTAATCGTTTTTTATAGGGATCATCATCTAAGTAGGGAATTATGAAATTCTTTGCATGTGTAGACAAACACCGTGTGCGTGGGTTTTCTCGGGGTTCTCCCGCTTCCTCCCACTTTCTTCATTCCACCATTTCATTCATCTCTCATCATCACCGTCTCCTTTAGCCTAACCGGCATAACCGTGGGACGTAAAACTCAAAAATTTCATTTCATTTCATTTCTTTGCATGTGTATCCAAAAATTATTTACAATATTTGATATGTCATTCAGCAGTCCAAAGTTTTGCAGCGCGTCACGTACAGCAATCCAAAGAAATATATTATTTGAATGATTAAAGTCGTAAACTTCACTTTCAAAATGATTGAACGATTTCAACGTCATATGTTAGTTTAATTAATTGTGGAAATCACTTAAAATTTTACACAGATGCTATAACTGTTCAAGTTTTAATAGTAAAAATTGTAGTACAGTAACTCACAAATGCTCAATGTGAGTTCCATTTGTTAACTTGCATATTCAATTTCATAAGCCAGTTCGTCCCGACCTGTTTCAGCATTTTTTTAAAAGCAGTTTCTACCACGACCTAATTTCATACTCTAATCCCTCCCAGGCCAGTTTCAGTATGTTTTCATTAACAGTTTGTACCGCGCTCTTGCAGTTCACAGATATTTTGGGGTAAAGGTGGTTTGCATGGGGTTGATTCCAGTGAGCTTAGTGATTGATGAAAACATGCTGAAACAGATCTGAGAGAAATTGGATTAATTGAAGCATTCCGGAAGAGAAGGACAAGAGTGCTATGGATATGGGTTATTAGCATTATTGTAATCTATAATCAATATTTCAATAATGGTGTTCAATTCTCAATGTACCAAGTGTGATTATCCACAGAGATGATCTTGGCGTGTTTACTTTTCTCTTTCGGAACGCCTCAATTGATGTGTGCAGTTGCAGGGTAAGAAAGGGGGTCTCAATTGAACATTTGTAAGTTACTGTAGTACAAAAATTTTTACCACTAAAACTTGGACAGTAATAGTACTCATATGTAAAACGTTAAATAATTTGCACAAATAATTTAATTATAAGTAATTTAAAATATGTAAAGAGTTGAAATATTCAAATAATTTTGAAACAACCTGTATATTTTCATCATCATAGGTATTCTACCAATATTGGCAGGTCACGTGCTGTAACTGAAAAGCTTTTCATGCTCTTCCGCTAACCTAACCTTCCGCTTTTTTTCAGAGCTACCCGGTGTTTGAAAGAGGAATTAAACGAGTTTTGTCGAAATAATATTACTTTTACACTCTTTGTCGACACTGTTATTTTTTGTGTTTTTGTTTTGTTTTTAGTTTGTTAACATTTCCTTGTGTAAAATGGCAAAGTTATGCTGCATCTGGGAATTTGTTCAATAAATAAATAAATAACTGAAATCGCTCTTTTCTCCCTCACCATTTCTAACATCCTCTCATTAGTTTTCCGCTCGACCCAGCTACTTCTCTCCATTCTTCTCCACACGTATATTTCGAAAGCTTCCAGTCGTTTTCATCATTTTTGCGTAATGTTCATGTTTCTGACCCGCACAGTACAATACTCCACACGAAGCATTTTATGAGTCTTTTTCTTAACTCTTTATTCAAGGTGCCACAAAGTAGTATCTTCTTTCTGCTAAAGGCTTCTTTCGCCATTTCTATCTTTGCTTTTATCTCACGTTCATATTTTTAATTAATCACATTTTGGCAATTCATCACAAGGAATCATCCATTGTGATTTAGACGATAGCGATATCTTTGATCGTACAATACTTTTTTTTTTTTTTAATCTTAAAAACTTTTTATTTTCACAGAGCTTATGTAAAGCCTAGGGGAACATGTTGAATGGTTCATTTTCACTTCTGACTACTTGTGCAATTCCCTTTAAATTGCCCACGTCCTTACTAGTCACAATGCTCACATTTATTACGGCGACGTTATTTGCATATATGAGAAGCTTGATCTTAACCTGATTCATTTATGTTATTTTTAAAAGAAGCAACTGAGATCCGTATTGAACAAGAGATCTTTGTTGTTGCATCTTAATTAAATCTGAGGATGAAAAAAAAATAAACTTTTGAGTTATAATCAGGGCCGTGCTGGGATACTAACGAGGGCGGTGGACGAGTCTACCAAAAGGGCGCCCATACAGACGTGAATATATATATATGTGTGTGTGTGTGTGTTATAACTTAATTAATGATAAAGTTCTTCTCGGGCAATCAGCCAGGTGAAAACTGGTGGATAGGCCAACGTTTCGAGAGCTGTCATCGCTCTCGTCATCAGGGCAATTAAGTAGAGATCAGCGGATATAAGTAATATATACTCTGGGCTGGAGAAAATGCTGGTTCCTGATTGGCTGATAATGCTGGTTCCTGATCGGCTGGTTCAATCTGAAAAACTGGAGCTGTGATTGGCTGGCTATGTTCCGTAATGTAATTTTCATGTTCTCTGCAACGTTGTTCAATGGTGCGTCCTGTTTGTCCTATATAAGCCTTTCGCATTCACAGGGTATACGATACACGCCTGGTGTCTTTAGGCCCAAGTCATCTTTGATCGGGCGAAGTAAGTTCCTGATTTTTGGTGGCGGCTTGTGTATGGTCTTAATGTTGTGTTCTTTCAGAATCCGGGAGATCTTTCCAGAAAGTTGTCCAGAGTATGGTAAAACTGCTATACTCAATGGTTCTTCAGTTTCTTCTTTGGATTTCCTCTGTTTAGAAAAGGTCCTTTTCAGGGCCAAACTGATATCATACTTCTTGTAATTATTCTGAAGTAGAGTCTTCTTGAGATGATCCAGTTCCCGAGGGAGGGATTCTTCGTCTGAGATGTATTTCGCTCTATGTGCTAGTGTGCTGATGACGGTGTTTCGCTGTGACTTATGGTGAAAACTGTTGCCATTGAGATAGAGGTCAGTGTGAGCAGGTTTCCTGTAGACGCTATGGCCGAGACTACCATCGGGCTTCCGGCGGATGAGAATGTCCAGGAATGACAAGCATCCGTCCTTTTTACAAGAAGTATGATATCAGTTTGGCCCTGAAAAGGACCTTTTCTAAACAGAGGAAATCCAAAGAAGAAACTGAAGAACCATTGAGTATAGCAGTTTTACCATACACTGGACAACTTTCTGGAAAGATCTCCCGGATTCTGAAAAAACACAACATTAAGACCATACACAAGCCGCCACCAAAAATCAGGAACTTACTTCGCCCGATCAAAGATGACTTGGGCCTAAAGACACCAGGCGTGTATCGTATACCCTGTGAATGCGAAAGGCTTATATAGGACAAACAGGACGCACCATTGAACAACGTTGCAGAGAACATGAAAATTACATTACGGAACATAGCCAGCCAATCACAGCTCCAGTTTTTCAGATTGAACCAGCCGATCAGGAACCAGCATTTTCAGCCAATCAGGAACCAGCATTTTCTCCAGCCCAGAGTATATATTACTTATATCCGCTGATCTCTACATAATTGCCCTGATGACGAGAGCGATGACAGCTCTCGAAACGTTGGCCTATCCACCAGTTTTCACCTGGCTGATTGCCCGAGAAGAACTATATCATATACGCCGCCAGGAAGGCTTCAAATCTTACTTCAACTTAATTAATGTCTTAAACATCCGGAGGTGTTGGCTGTCTCCGAGATAAAACGGAAAGTATAGACCAACCTGGGTGTAGAGATGCATCGGAGCTATGAACACTCGAAAATTTTTGGGAAAAAAAATGCAAAAACAGCCATACCCAAGAACATCGTGTTGGATCGAAACTGGGCAAAAGAGAATGTCCATTATATTTAATTGTAGATTCCATTAGTGTACAATCGTGTGGAGTGCAATAGCGGTGCAAGGGTGACTCCCAATGAGATACGTGGAAAATTGCCCCTTTCGGTTCACTAGTTTGTGTGCAGGACCGGTTGGAATGAAATGCGATCTATAATAGACTCAAGCTTATAGGCAAACGATATATGCTATAAAAATAAACTTTCAAAGAAAGAAAAAAGTTTGTGGGGAATCGAACCCAGGTCTTCTGCCCAGTAAGCTCACGTCATTCCCCTACACTACTGAATTCCTTACTTTTTCGGCTTCCTACTTACTGCCCACATAGTACTGGTACGTAGCGGGCCTGCAGCTCGGGGAATTATATACCTCTAAAGTCGGAAACATACTTAATTGTTTGGATCCTTCCGCAAAACATACAAACACCAAATTTTGCATACTTGTTCGTCATGTGATGTGAGTAATGGGAAAATTCGGATATCATGAAAAAGGCGACATTTTCCATGTAAATGAAGTGTCGAAATTTTTCGTAGTTTCGAAATGCTGGTTTTTAGAGTAGTTCCGCATATCATAGAAACGTCATATTTTGTCAAACAGTGAAGATAGGAACATTGTTTATGCTAGAAAAAAGAGCATTAAAATTCGTTTTGGTTTGGCGCCCCAAATCGAAAAAATGTGAAATTTGTAATGGCTGTAATGCGTCTAGGACGTTGAAATTCCGAGGTGATGTTTATTCTGATGCGTAGTTTGCGAATCCGCCCTTATACTTGAAAAAAATAGACATTTTTGGTGTAAGAAAGTGCTAGGGATGTTATAAGGGGGCGTCTAATTCTAGACAACTTGTAGATATAGTGGTATCACGAAATTGCGTTCAAGAGTGTAGATTACAGCGTAAGTAAGGGGGAAAATCGGACATGTTGGAAAAGTCGTCATCTTCGATTCAAGATGGCGGTTCAAAAGTTTGTAACCATGAAAATTGTAAGTTGTTCTCACGGTAGGACAGTCATGTTTCGCTATACTCTTAAGGATGAAGTGCAGTTTCAATGAAGAAACAAATCATTTTAGAAGTCGCCATCTTAAATGCAAAGATACCATGTTGTTGAATTGGCCTGATCTACCTTGTTATGAGCTATGTTAAGCATAATAGAACAAACATGAATCAACGTACGAGCATAGTTCAGAGATAATGTGTGGGCTTTCTAAGCAGGTCTGGGTTCTATTCCCGACTAAACGGTTTTGTATTTTTTATTATCTCCATTTCTTCGTATTGGCAAAATACTTTCTGTTCGTATAGCGGGAACGAAATATTTTCATTATTACATACGTAGAGGGAAAATATATATTTATACGGCAACTTTTGAGATGGTCCCGAAAGGAGGCAATATGTTCATGTGAAGTTTCAAGACGATACTGAAGTATTTAAAATCAAACATATGTAGCTTTGAAATTGGAGCATGAGCAGTGTCTCTTTCGGAAGCAATGTTCCGGGGGTGGTGAATTATTAGCCCTGGGGCACTGCTGATAGTATTCTATTTGTTATTGTATTATAAACGTATTATTTGGATCTCCTCCCGGGGCGCTCTAAGGAGGCAGTGTCCCCCGAAAAGAGTCTGAAAGAAACATTGGGCATAATTTTCACGATATAGTGTCAGTACAAGACAACAATACATTTTGTCTCGCGACAACAGTGTCTGCTTCAAACCGGAAATGATTGCCAAATGTCTCTCTCCCCTTTTATGTCTCTCGTTAAGATACATGCGTGTACCAAATTTGAAGCCAATACCACAAGTTTAAAGTACCGGTATAAAATATTAATTTTAAGGAAATACACACACACGCTCATACACACACACACACTCATAAATTGGCACCTCTTGAAAATTGTCTCGTCGTCAGCGTAGATAGTTAAATATATAAGATACGTGGAAAAGTGCCCCTTTCGATTTAATAGTTTTAGTGGCGGGACAAAAAATGATGTCTTGTTATTGGATTGTAATAAGAAATGACGAAGACACCATTCTAATACACTGTTCTACTACAATGCAGAAAGTGTTGTTGTTTAAGATGGTATAAACAAATGTTTTAAAGCCTCCGATAATATTCATATTCTAAATTACCCAGTAAATAATCGTCTTCATTGAAAATATAAGAGTAAAGATACAGGAAGACTGTATGTAATTGTCCAGTATATATAAACATTTCAAGAAGTCTTGCTGCCCAGTAATTACTTTTGTACCAAAGGACACCATTATAATATAGTGTACTACGTTACTGTGCAAAAACTAGTGTTCAATCAAATGTTATGAACTAATGTTTAAAAAGCCTTAAAAAATCCATATTTATAAATTACCAACAAATTGCAGTCTTCATTTGAAATACAAGACGAGAGATACAGGTAGACTGCAAGAAATTGTCCAGTAAATATAAAATATTTCAAAAAGTCTTGCTGTAGGTAATGTGTACTACTATGCCGAAGGATTCCATTATAAGGGACTTTTCTACATTACAGTGCAAAAGTAGTGTTCTCTCAGATGTTACTAACAAATGTTTAAAATGCCTCCAACAATATTCATATTTGTAAATCACCTACAAATTGTAGTCTTCATAGAAAATACAAGAATAAATATACAGGGAGACTGCAAGAATTTGTGCAGTATATATGAAACTTTTCAAAAAGTCTTGCTGAGGTAATATGTACAACTATGCGTAAGGTTTCCATTATAATCCACTGTACTACATTATAGTACAAAAGTAGTGTTCACTCAAATGCTATGAAAAAAATTTAAACAATCTCCAACAATATTCATATTTGTTAATTACCTAGTAAATTGTAGTCTTCATTGTAAATACAAGAATAAATATGCAGGAAGCCTGAAATATTTTCCCACTCTTATATCACAGATATGAATTACTTTTCCTGCAGGCAATATGTACAATTAACAACAACGACACTATTATAATACATTGTACTAAATTACACTGCAAAACATAATATTAAAGAAATGCTACGAATAAATATATAAAAGGCTGCAAAAATTCACATTTGCAAACTGAGTGTTTTCGGAAAATGCAAGGTTTAAAAGGTAGGCTATTGCAAGACAATGTCCGCTGTTTATGTTCTAGAAAATAAATTCTGTTATTGTCTCTAACATGTATAGATGTGCGCAAAGTGTACATAATAAGCCATGTACGTGATTGGCAGAGTAGAAGTAGTAATAGAGTTCTTTCTAATAAATTGTGTGCTTGTTTTTCAAAGTTATATGGAAGGAATAATACCGGTTGAAGCGAGTATGGTTATATTTTAGAAATACAATAGGCAGTGATTAGTCGAACACTGCTTTAAAACACACAGAAACAATCAAATTTGTAAATAAAGAGCTTAAATTGAACTTGAATTCTTTAAATTGCGCTATATCGATTACGCTTGTCTGAAACTTTTTTTGACAATAAATGACTAGCAGCAAGAAAACCTCCTACATTATCTTATCAAATAGACCTGCATGTTAATTGCTTTACTGGCTTTATACATAATTTGAAAAGTGATTGTACTGTTTACCTGTTCTCCCTTAATAATAACTGTATGAATGAATACTACAAAACTAATACATAGAAGAATTAAAAAAAAATATATATTTGCAATATATTTCGTAGGCCGTCTTTTATAAGAGCGAACTATACCCTTCGCAGGTTCTTTACCAACAGTCACTATATGAATTTACTATACTGAAATGGTATGTTACAGAACAACTAAAGCCATTAATATATAAAGTGATATTTTGAAGGGCGCTCTATGCGCAGGCCTTCAAATGAGTCTTAATCAACAGTAAAAGTATGTATTCATTGTACAGAACTGTGCCATATAGAAGAATAAATAAAACCGTTTATCTTTGATGTGGTTTCGCAAGGGCGCCTTACATAAAGGGCGCAGTGTACCCGTCACAGGTTCTTTACCAACAGTAAAAGTATGTATTCATTATACAGAACTGTGCCATACAGAAGAATAAATAAAACCATTTATGCTTGATGTGATTTCGCAAGGGCGCCTTATGCAAAGGGCGCAGTGTATCCTTCTCAGGTTCTTTACAAACAGTTAAACTATGTATTCATTGTACAGAACTGTACCATACAGAAGAATAAATAAAATCGTTTATCTTTGATGTGGTTTTGCAAGGGCGCCTTACATAAAGGGCGCAGTGTACCCGTCACAGGTTCTTTACAAGGTTTATTTTTGATGTGGTTTCAGAAGGGAGCCTTATATAAAGGGCGCAGTGTACTTACCACAGGTTCTTTACCAATAACAACTGTAAGAATTTATTATACAAAAAACTCGTACCTTTATTTATAATGTGATGTTTTGGAGGGCGCACCGGGACATGTCCCGGTGGGCCAGCACGGGCCTGGTTATAATATAAGCAATATAGAGCGAAACAGACAAAATAAATTTTGCTTAAGTTGAAGCGTAGATCCCCTACCCACATTAACTCTAGTATGTTCATTTTTATATGTCTAACATTACAAAATAGAAATTTTGCTTAACATTCGCCTCTAGTTACAAATATTACGTACTCCAAACATACTATTTTGTATTATCCTCTCACTCTTTTCTTGGTTTACTCAGAAGTGTCTTCCTTAAAGGCTTGTACTACATATGCTCTGGCTATACTTAACACACGTGCAACACATTTCACTCATCTTAGGGTCATCTTGTTTTAAATTTTAATCGATTCAAGAACATAGTTTCAATTTCATTCGTGTAAAAATTGCGGGACATCGTAAATATCCTTTCTTTTACTATGAGTAACTTAATTGTCTTAAATTATTATACATGATTTCAGCACATCAGCAATTCTAAAGTGTTTCTTAATTCTGCTTTCTGTTAGCGATGTATTTTGAGAGTAATTATGTTAATTGGAAAATGTAGATAGTATCTATGGAAGAATATGAAGTATATTCATGAAGGGACAGATGAAAGGAGAAAGTATCATAGAGGAAAAAATAGAATTAATTGAATGCTCATGCTTGCATATAAACCCATTAAGGAACGGGAGAACGAACATAGCTGTAGACAAAAAGAGGAACTAGGTTAAAAAAAAGGAAATCAGAGAAATTTCTGTGTATTCGCTAGAAACCTGAGAAAAGCCACTGATAGAAAACTGGAGACTGTTCTCTTAGATATATGTGTGTGTGTTTCATATGAGAATAGGTATGGGGAGGAAAGAATGTCCATTTCATTCTTTTTCCTTGTCGCAGAGAAGGAAAAGTTTTGCTCTCTCTCTTTTATGTGTGTGTGTGTGTGTGTGTGCATGTGTTGGGAAAGAGTGTAGAGGATTTCGAACGTCATCTCGAATTTTACAAACAAGTAGGAAAAAAAAAAAAACGCTCTGGTACCAACCAACATGTAACACAGTTTAAACTAGTTTTAGAAGTTTGGGATCTAGTTTGTCTCGTTAGTTCTTCTAACACCAGAGAGACAGAGAGTAGCTACTGCATTCCCATCAGATTTCTTTCTTTTTTTTTAGTTCTTTTTCTTCTCATTTTTCTGAAGTATCCTTTTGCCCGGTTTCATTGTCTTTTCTTTCGAGAGAAAAAGGCGAAAATAAGTTTGCGTTAAGATGACTGTAAGGATTCGACCTCCGCCAATAGCTGACAGCACCTTTCCCTTTATCCTTTGCATATATTTGTACGGAGCGACATTATTCAAAGTAATTCAATCAAATTCAAGCGATCAATATTCAAACTTTGTCCAAAAACAAAATGAATTATTAATCAGGGAATAATCCGCGCAGTTTTTCTTTATTTTTCCTCGTTGTTTTGTTAGAAGCGTTTCATTATTGGAACCGTGATTCTGAAGAGTAATTTAAGTGTTCCCAACAATGAATAAAACAAAATAATTTTAAAATGTCACATATTGTTCTCTGACTATTTATTCAACTAATTTTGGACACAATTTGAACATTCATTTATTGAATTGAATTGAACTACATAATTTAGACGGTTTACCAAACATTGTTAGGGTCATCAAATCTAGGAGGCTCAGGTGAGCAGGTCATGTAACCAGAATTGAAGAAAGTAGGAACGCTTTCAAAGTCTTAGCTGGGAGACCAATCGGAAAAGGACCATTAGGAAGGCCTAGGCACAGATGGGAGGATAATATTAAGATGGATCTCGAAAAAATAGGAATACAAAGTAGAAACTGGATCCAGTTGGCTAAGGACAGAAGTCAGTGGAGAGCACTTGTGAACGCGACATTGAACCTCCGGGTTCCGTAGGCCATAGATTTAGTTAGTTAGCTTATTGAATTTAAATGGATTGTTTTGAATATTGACGTTCCCTTAAAAAGATATGAAGACGTGCTACCATCTGTTGGTCAATAACGATCCTTTAGACTCACCTTAAAGATTGGGTCGTATGTTGTTGGGTACTCTGTAAAATGATAAGCGTTCTGGCGCTGTTGGCAGCTCAATTTCTGCAGCTTTAGATGCTTTCATGGACTTGTGTTCATCTCTTCTTTCTTACGTAATAATTATACGTTTTAATATTCTCATTAATTACAATTCTGTTTCTGTACTTTTTCTTTTTCTTTTTCTTTTTCTTTTTCTTTTCTTTTCTTTTCTTTTTTTTAAAGTTATCGTTCATATTTTAGATCTTTCCCAATACACCCAATACTACCTAGGCACTTAGTACAGGAGAGTTCCCTCGTTCCTTTATGGTTAATGTACGCGCGTTCGGTGCAGGAGACCCAGGTTCTATTCGCGGCGGAAGTTTGTGATTCAGTTCTGCGTTAAGCAGTAGGCACACGTACGTACTTGTATCATCCCACCTTTGTACACTAAATTTATTGTACTCCACTGATTGGTGATTTTGGTGGAAACATATCGTCACAATGGATTCTTCAATCAGCTTACATCTGATTGGATTATTTCAGGCAGTTCAAAGTAACAATTTCCAGTTTCTACATTTATCGCCATAGAAAAACAGTAATGGGAAACGAGTAGACCTAATGTGCGTTTTTTGATGTATATTTAGCGTTCGAAAAATAGGTTTTATCTTTGATCTTATTATTCTATTGTTACCAGTAGTTATAGATTTACAACTTCAAGTTTGTGTATTGAATTCGCATAGTTTGGAAATCTACCATAATTTCATACTGTGAAACGAATTTTTTTTTTTTTTTTTTATCAGATCTCCGAAACTGTAGACGTGTGAACTTGAATTTTTTATTTAAATGTTTTCCTTGTATTTTAGGCTGCAAATAAGACAGCTTTATTAATTGCATTTCTTTAGAGTGGGGAGGGAGTTAGCGCGTAAGTAGGTTTTAACGTGTTATTCACTTACATTCTATATCGAAGACTAAGAGGAATGGAAAACAGGGAGAGGAAGAAATGGAAAATATTGTCCACGATAACACGCGTGGGTATACTCTAGTTATTTTATATTTAACGTCTGCTGAAATTCAAAACTGCGTGAGAAATATTGTAAGCTGTTTCAGTTCCATGTATAGTTCATTTATGGTGAAAAAGTTGTTAGCTAAATTCTCATAAACGCTGTGGCAACTTTTAATTTCGTTGTTTGTTACTTGTGTCTGTGCTTAGTTTAAAGTCCCCTATATATCCAAATCGTTCGTGTACATAACCTTCAGTACGATTGATGCTGGCTCGACTTCCGGTTGGGAAACAAATTTGAGTAGTGTTGATACAATATCGTGAGGCAATTACTGAGCTACTTGAGAATAAAAGTAGTTTTTTTTTTTTTTTTTTTCGATATAGAAACACAAAAATGTCAATTTGGCATGTGCCATTTGGATAGCCATTAGCATTTTGTGTAACGTAAATCAGGAATTTTCTTTACTTCAACACTAGGAAAATGCGATTTTTATTACATGTATAATTTTACAGAAAGTGACCTTTTTATTTTCTCAAAAATTCCTATATGACTTTGGAAGGAACAGATAAACGTGTTGAAAGCTATATAGGTCTACAACTAGAAACACGAACATTATGGTTTGAATTATATATTTCGATGTTGTTTTACTGTTGGGATTTCAGTTAATGTCCGCGATCATAAATGATATGAGACAGAAGGGAAATATTGTTTACAGTGTAGTGTGGAAGTTCAGTTTTCGAGTTTCAGTCGCAAATTTTTAGTTCTTATTGTAAATATGTCGCATTGCGGAAGAGAGTAACTTTCGATTAGAGATCTTCAGTCGCGAATATCACCTTCACGTTCGAGAGATTGAAAAAAATGGAATTCTAAAACTAAACGGATTAAGGTGAACTATTAGTTCTTTTTTCTTTTCTTTTCTTTCTTTTCTTTTCTTTTCTTTTCTTTTCTTTTCTTTTCTTTTCTTTTCTTATCGTAAGCGATGTTACAGTGTCGCTGCTGCGATGTTACCTCTCTTGCAAATCTTCTAGAACATTTCCTTGGTCCTATCAGGAAATGCTGGTGTGGTATTTAACCCAGTACTTTTTCTGCCCTTCTACACCTCCGGCGCCATTTTGGAAATTACATTATATTTTATTCAATCATTTCGCTGATTTTTAAGGAACCATGGAGTGATGTTTTCTACTTGTATTTCGCGTGTGTCCCAAAAATTTCGTAAAATGTTCTGACGGAGAAATTCGCCCCTAGAGAAAAATCAATAAAAAAGAAGAAGAAAAAGAAAATCTTTGTTTTACGTCCCATGGTTATGTCGGCTAGGCTAAAGGAGACGGCTGGAGAAAAATGTCTATATACGCTATACATAATGAATAGTAACTTTACATAATGCATGATGTGAGTACAAGTAATAACTGCATAAACAGGTATTTCATCAATTATTACAATTTGCGTTTTTGAATTCTTAAATATACAATTATGTTTTCATTTTCTCTTTTAAAATGACGGGATAAAAAAAAATGAATTAACAATTACTCAGAATTTGGTGTTTTCGGCCTTCTTTTTAAAATTATAGGAAATAAAGAAAAATAGAAATTTGTGATTATCCAAAATTTGAATGGTCCTATACAATCAAATAATTATTTGAGTGCTGTTTATTGATTATCGAAATATTGGAAGCCCAAATAATTGATTGATTGTTCCTTTATGTGCCCTTGGTCAATCCTTGGTGTATTTTATTTGATGGAGTACCATTCTTTTTCTTTCTTTCTTCCATTTTTTCTAATTTCTGGATCCTGTGAAAACCTCTTTTAAGCAGTGGCGTTGGAAATGCCTTTCGTCTGGTGTTTCTGCATGTGTGTGTTTCTGTGTGTATGTGTGTGTGTCAGTGACAGAGAGAGAGAGAGAGAGAGTATAGTTGATTCCTATTGGGTTTATTGGTGGTGTCAGGTCAGTTTCCACAAATGTGGGAGAAATATTCCGTGAGTGTGGTGTGGTGTCCTGATGTCTTATATATGCGTGGGGGATATATGTGACTATTTATATCCTCAACTATTTCTTTAATTTTCGAAAAAGTAATAAAGTAGGAATTAAGAATCAAGTAGTTACTTAGGTGATAACATGCTAAGTCGTCATGAAATGAAATGAAATCTTTAAGTTTTACGTCCCAAGGTTATGCCGGTTAGGCTAAAGCAGACGAAATGAAATAAATGAGAAATAAATGAAATGAAGAAAGTGGGAGGAAACTGGAGAACACTGAGAAAACCACGCACACGGTGTTTGTCCAACGATGTCCACACGGCGCGAGCTGGGATCGAACCAGGGACACCAAGCACAGGGGGTGAACGCCATTGGCGTCTCTGGCATGTAAAATTTGGGGGGGACATCAAAGGAAATGATCTAGTCTGCTAGTGAGTATCTAAATAAATTAAATTAAAATAAAATATTGAATATTTCGTATTTCAAAATATTGGGGGGATGCGTCCCCCCGTCCCCCCGCCAGAGACGCCCATGGTGAACGCTCTACCACTAAGCCACCGCGCCCCAACTAAGTCGTCATGAGTAAATATACTTTTTCTAAATCCCGGAATGCTTATACAGTAGTATGCATAAAGCAAATAAATGTCAAAATATGTAGTCTCTTAGTGTTAGGTGAACATCATCATCGCCGGTTCGCGTCGATATTTTACCATACTTTTAACCAACTTGTAATATGGAACAACGATCCCTCTTTGCTAAGGATAATAAAAGTTATATCAATTTTCGTTTCACTTAATATCGATATGTATTAGAAGCGGATCTAGCCGAGGGGCCTAGGCCACGCAGTTTCTTTGAGTGACAAAAATAATTCAAGCTTTTATTTATATATTTTTAGAAGTTCATAGTCAACTCATAATGTTCCTGTCATAGTTTGGATTCTAGTGGCCCCCCAGGTTTTACTTTCTAGATCCGCCATTGATATGTATACTTTTACGATTCGTAATTTTCAATATTATATCTAAAATCTTTAGCAACAAAAGAGTCTTGTTTCTTAATATTACTTACATTACTACAGTATACATATATAAATTATAAATATTTTTGTAAATGTAACTACTTTCTTTTCAATGACATATACAATATCTTCTAAAAAATATGACTAGTAATCATTAATCTATGCTAATATTATTACGTCCAAGTACAACGTCTAATCCATTATTTTTGTTTGTCTTTTCAGGTAAGTTCTGCTCATTTCCAGTTTTCTTGTCGATTATTGACGATATGTAAGTAGGCCTAATATCTTTTTATAATTATTACAAAAAATTCAACTTCCTTTTATTCAGTTATTATTTATTCATTTTATCCAGTATTATTTTTAGTTCAAAGTATTAACTTGCCTATTTCTTTTAATCACTAGATTGATGAACACCCTGAATACCCAGTGAGAATGAATACACTGTATGGTTGCTTAATACAAGGTATGTTTGGTTCGAGCCTCGGTTAAGTCTCAAATCCTCTCTTGTGACTGATAGCGCTAGCCGGCAGATTGAATACTTTCCGTGGTAATCGTAGCTGGTGTATTATTCAGTTCAACACACTGTGATTTCTGTGAACACACTACTCCTTCTGCACTCCCTACACCTTCAGTGCCGTCTTTCGAAATTAGCTAGTATTTTATACAACGAATTCACTGATTCTCAAGCAACCATGGAGTGACATTCTCCACATGTGTGTTCCGTGTGTGTGTGTGTGTGTGTGTGTGTGTGTGTATGTCCCAAAAACTTCGTAACATGTTCTGACTAAAAAATTCATTTGTGGAGAAAAATATGTCTATGTATGCTATACATAATGATGCATGATGATACATGCAGTGTCTTTACGTGATGCATGATGTTAACAAACGTAACAACTGCACAAACAGTTACTACTTCAGCGATTACAGTTTGGATTTTTAAAATTCTTAAGCGTACAATTATGCTTTCCTCTTCTTTTTTAAAATGGTGGAATATAAAGGAAAAAAATAGCATTTACCCAAACTTTAAATGTTCCTCCAAGCGGATTTTGTGGTGGACAAACACCGTATGTGTGAGTTTTCTCGGGGTTTTTCCGTTTATCGGGGTCTCCTTTAGCTTAGCCGGCATAACCGTGGGATGTAAAACTTAAAGATTGTTTTAAATGTTCCTGTGGTCCTATAGTTGTATAGGCCTCTTGGTAACAATATACAAAAGAACGCGTTTATCATCAGATTTTCACATGATAAGAATATACCTTAGAGTCTCTAAATTTTCTACAGAGATAAATTTTCAGATCTAAT
Source organism: Thermobia domestica (assembly GCF_964235325.1). NCBI lineage: Eukaryota > Metazoa > Arthropoda > Insecta > Zygentoma > Lepismatidae > Thermobia > Thermobia domestica. The sequence goes on from NC_137467.1 coordinate 96,938,087, forward strand.
CGCGTACGAATATTTTCGTTTTTCGACTATGTGTATTGAGAGAGAATTTCTGGAGGTTCAAAAAGTATAGAGGATCTCAGAAGCCTCTCAAGCCAGACAACCCACACTACCTTACTGTTTTGCAGGTTGTATATTGTTCAGACCGTTTTGCCAGTGTACAATAATCTTGTTTTTCGAAAAGATGATATCTAGCATTGAAATATGAAATTTTCTGTTTCCCGTGGTAGTTGCTTTATTTGGTTATCTGGCCATCCTTTCTTGTTATCATTCAAATACTCCTTTATTGGTCTTCCACGTCCGATTCTTCCTTTAGTTAGGTTTGACCTCTAGAGAAAATGAAATAGGTTTTCCATGACGAGAAACGAGACAAAACAGAGCTCTTCTAACAGAAACAACCAAATTATCGAGTGAGATAGAGCTCTTCCAACATGAATATATTCACTCCCCGACACAGATGAACTCGTAACATAGAAACAACGTTGGTACAGGCATTGTGATAGGTCCTTGTAGTTTTGACTTCATATTAGCTAACTTTACACGCACCATAAAAAGTTATCCATATCGGGAAACAGATACATTTCCCGAGACGCGACAGCTCTTGTATGAGAAACAAATACTCTTCCAGAGATGAGGCATAGCTCTTCTAATACAAACTGAAACTTTTCCCGAGATGAGATAGAACTCTTATAATAGAAATGGATACAATTCCCGGGATGAGAGAGAACTCTTTTAATGAAAATAAATATTTCCTGAGATGAGATAGAGCTTTCCTAATAGAAACTGAAACTTTTCCCGAGATGAAAGAGAGCTCTTCTAATGAAAATATTTCCTGAAATGTGATAGAGCTCTCCTAATACAAACAGATAGACAGAGTTATCCTAATAGAAACATAAGCTTCCTGAGATGAGACAGAGATCTAATAGGAAAAAGCCTTCCGAGATGAGAAAATACTTTCATACTTTCTCGAGACGAGATAACCTTATCTCTCGTCAGGTAAGCAGCCCGACCTCAAACTGTTCCATTTAGCAATATGTTAGTCTATCCTGAATGGCGAATTAAATGACGGATTTTTTTCTATCTCTATTGTGGCCAAAATGCACGTGCATCGTATGCTTGTTTGAGAATTTCTCCTTTACTTCATGTTTCTGCCCATGGTATGGTAACATTATTCTTCAGCGCATCTCAAATACCCCGAAGTATCTTTTCATAGTTTCTTATTGTCCATTCTATTGTCTATACAGAGCTACATTTCATGCTGCATCCACAGCATACATTCTTTGGATAACACTTGCTCTTTTTTCCTGCAGAAATTCTTTGTGATATCGTATAATTCTCATATCTTGTTTTCTTCGTGATAAAAATTTCTTACTCTCTATTGATTTTAATTATCACCATAGTACCTTTTTCTTCAGTTTTCTAATTAACACTGTTCTAATCACTTTCGATAACCATCCATAATAATAATAATAAGCTAGTTTCGTTTCACATTGTGTAACTACGCTAGACTTCCAAACTATGGGATCCAATACTTAGGGTAAGTAGTACATCTATAACTACTGATTGCAACAGAGGAATAAAATCAGAAGTAAACATGTTCTTACGTACTGAGTACATATACTATCTGGCCAAAAGTATCCGGACACCCCTCCGAAGAAGTGGATCAGGCCGGTGACGTCAAGTGGCGCGTGGCTGAAAGAGAGAATCGTATCGGGAGTAGTGTGGGAGGTCACCATGGTGCGATCGTGCTACGATGAGTAAGTCTACCGAGCTCAGTGACTTTGATCGTGGCGTGATAGTGGGATGCCACCGTAGTGGGAAATCAGTTTGTCAAATTGCGGACATGCTACAGAGGCCGAAATCTACTGTGAGGGTGTAATTATGAAGTGGAAACTTCAAGGCAATGAAACGACCGACAAACGAAATGGCAGGCCGAAAATACTTACTGAACGCAGCCAAAGAACGCCCAAACGTGTAGTGACATAAAATCACAAGTCCTCGTTGGTAGAAGTCACACAGGAGTTTCAAAGTGCATCGGGCGTTAGTGCTAGCAGCAGGACTGTTCGTCGTGACTTAAAAACCCTGGAATTCTATGGTCGTGTAGCCGCGCACAAGCCGAACATCGGTCCCCAAAATGCGAAGCGTCGATTGAAATGGTGCAAACCTCACCAACATTGAATGTTGGACATGTGGAAACGTGTTCTGTGGAGTGACGTATCCCGGTATACAATCTGGCAGTCCGATGGACGGATCTGGGTGTGGCAGATGCCCGGCGAGCGCTTCTGCAATGACTGCATTGTGCCGTTTTTGTTCTATGGTTATTAACGCTGAAACTGAAAGTGGTTGATTTCTACCACTTTGTCAGCTTGAATATAAACTTAACTGAGAAAATGGAACTTATTCTTGGGACACTGAATCAATTGCAGAAAACCGCTCCTCCATATCTTTCAGTTTTCGTTCAATGGAAAGCAGAATTGAAACCGGAGGTCCTTGTAAATTTCAACCATTTCCGTTTTTTGACATCATAAATCCATTGAAGAAAATGGTTATCGTTATCTATTACCGTTTTTGTTTTATGGCAATCAACGTTGAAACTAGAAATGATTGATTGATAGTTAGCGTCGGAAGTTGATCCTATTCATGAGATGCGGAATCATTTACAAAATACCACTTCTCGATATCTTTTACAGTTTTCGCTCTATAGAAATCAATATTGAAACCGGAAGCATTAGTAATTTTCAGTCAATTCCGGTGTTAGTAGAGTGTTGTCGGTTGTGGTGATGTATTTAAATAAGACTCTAAATCGATTGCAAAATACCGCTTCTTTCTATTACCATTTTCGTTTTATGATGATGAACGTTAGAGCCTGAAATGATTGATTTCTATCACTTCACTTTAGGTAGAAGTTAACAGAGAAGGTGTTATCTATTCTCGGGACGCTGAATCGATTGCAAGAAATTGCTTTCAATTTTTATCTATGGAAATCAGTACTATATCCAAAAATACTACGAGATGTATACCATTTTCGGTTTTAGTGTAGCGTTGGTGTTGATATGTTCTCTTGAAACACTGAATCTAGCGGAAAACAGCTTGTCACCGCCATTTTACCGTTTCTAGTCTATGGTGATAAACGTTGAAACTGGAAATGGTTGATTTCTACTGCTTTCGATTTGAATAGAGGGTTAACCGAGGAGATTAAACCTATTCTTGAGACGCTGAATCTATTCCAAAACCGCTTCTCGATATATCTTACGTTTTTGCTACGATACCTGTTGACGTCCACAGACAGATGGACGGACGGGCATAGCGGTTGCATAAGACTTCTGAACGGGACTTCTAAGAATGCCCGTTTTTCGGAACATTCATTTATAGATAACTTCGGAGGAACTTATTTACGGAGAGCAGTGGTTTTCATGAATTATGATGAATCTATTCTTTTTGGGTGCCAGAAAGCGCCAGACATAACAGCAAGTTATATTTGGTAATCACTCAGCTCTCTCTCAGGAACGAAACTCGGCGTTTCAAATATATTATATTAGGAGCCTCATGAAACTTCCCTAACAACGATAATTATAAACTTTAAGCAGATAAAGGATAACTACCCATTTTTGATTACAATAGTACGAAGGAAACAAAGTAAACAAAGAGAGCCACGTCTGAAGTCTTAGCTAAGTAAACCATCTTGCATAGAAGCTTCCTTCTTCACTACGGAATAAGCATGACAGTACTTACGAATAAAATTTCTGTTTTTCCGGAATGAAATTTACATACCATTTGCATTAATGAAGCCTGCGGTATGACCCCTCCACCCATCGAAGAGTCAGACACAGACACACACACTCACAGAATGTGGATTGTGGAACCTCCTATCGTATTCCTGTGCTGCGGATGAGAATGCCTTAAATGATAGGCAGTGATCCAAACTTCGTTAAGTGCTATGGTACTTACTTGTATCTGTGTCTAGCTAGAGAATTTTGCGTAAGTTTGTAAGAGACTAAATATCGTTTTAAGCATAATCATCATTTTTATTTATAAAGCAGTATTTTGAGTTTGATTGAGGCCATTCCTTCTTTCTCTCTCTCTTTTTTTTCTTTTTTTAAGCTCTCTAAGGTATGTAATCGCGTTTTTCGTATTCTTGAATATTTTTTGTTTGTGCATGTCAGCTCTGGTCCTACCCTAAGGGATTTTCTGGTATTCTTTGGCTACCGACTTAACATATTTCCTTACCTTTCCCTTACTAAAGGACTTACTAGATGCGAACCATCAGTTCTTTCAGGACAAAATATTTTTATCCATATTTCATAGCAATACCTCCTTTTTTTTTTCAGAAGTAGCAGTGGGATTAAACGATCATAATTATAGTTTGTGTCAAAGTTTAAAATAAAACAATAAATATCAATGAAATAATTAAAAAATACAGTTAATACCTATGTGTACCCTTAAGCTTTTATTAAGGCTTGTACCCTGCTGCTACTGCACTGTATCACTTTCCTCTCATGTGAAGTGGCAATATTACTTCTTTTTAAGAAATCTGCAGTTACGGCATCCGTATTAGATGATTTCTCGATATTTATCATTTCTACAATGAACATAGTCAAACGTTTACAGGTATAACTTGCTTAAAGTGAGCTCTTGATACAAGAGCGGACCGTACTTCATAGCTTCAAAATTCTTTGTATTTCATTATGCATCGAAGCCGAGGGAGACGGTAACGATGGTAATGAATGAAATGATGGAATGAAGAAAGAGAACCTGTGCATACGGTGTTGTCCACCACAACGCTCACTTGACATGAGCTGTGATCTTTGTGGTGGACAAATACAGTGTGTGAGAGTTTTTTTCAGTGTTATCCCGTTTCCTCTCATTTATCCACCATTTCATTCATTACTAAGGTGGAAAATGTAGCTGCGTAGGTATATGATCTATAAAATGTCTTTAAAAAAAGATGATAAAATGATCTAAAAATTGTGAAAAATGACGATTAAATTTATAACTACAGCTTTAAAAGAATACAACAAATATATGAAATGATGGGCATCGTATCCGCGATATACCCAAGAGAAATGGAGTGGCTTCTTCAGTTGAAATATTTGTAAATTTGATTTTAAATTAAAATAACCAAATATTTAAACTATTTAATGAATAAGAGGAATACAGTAAATTATTCAGCTTAAAATACACTATAATTTCCTTCATCTCGACTTACTATGTAGTATGGCGTATTTCCGTATTTTGCACGTCACTGCAGTGGTAAAGAAATGGTGCCGGCCGTGTAAATCGTGTAATTATTGTGGAGGATTAAACAAATGGTATATGAAAAATCGGAAGGTGAAAATCGGCCTTTCTAGGCACGTTGCCTCTTTCCACCAAAATGCTGACCGTCAAAAAAGTAATAAATTTAAACACCAGGAATTATTTTTAAAATATTACACACACACAACAACAATTAATTTTGGAAATATTTAATGAAAATGATAATTCCAATTTTTTCCACTTATTTTACATAGGTTCAACATAGGATCAAAGACTTAATATCTATAGCTCGAATCCTTTTTATTATGCTTGTAAATTGCCGTCAATTGAGAAAATGTGTTTATCTGGGTGCAAAGTCTGGAGCATATTACCGAAATTAAAAGAATGAAAAAAAGTAATAAAAAATTACCGAAGGTTACCAAAAACAACTAAACACTCCCCGAAACTTTGGGAAAATAACATAAAAATGACCTAAATAAAAAAAATACCTACAAGCTGAAAATATACAAAAATATATATTTCAAATCATTTTTTTTTTTCAGAACGAAGTGTAATATTATGTGTACTTGATAGGCATTGTTTCCGCGATACCATTTTTATGTGTCATTTTCACCAATTTCCGTTCCCTATTCACTACCATGATCATCACCGTCTCCCTTTGATTTGTGCATATTCATGGGATGTTAAACCAGAAAACAAAAATCCATTTTACGGTCAGATACATGGCCATTGTTTTCTTCTTCATATCTAATATAAGGTATTATTATTTTTGCTCACCAAGTACTTAGTCTTTTATGTTGTATATGTGTTTATTTAATACAGTAGCGTCACTTCAGATTTTACCAAAAGGGGCCAGATTGTCCACTGACATAAGAGTTTCAAGTTTTCTATTAGTATATTAGTATATAATTTATTAAAATGCTTGTATTTCTCATACTCAGGGGGGGGGGGGGGGCAACTTCCCTCCATAAATTACGCTCCTGGTGTCATATAAAATTAACATGAAATTCATGCCAACTATCTTGTTGCTCATCCAGCTACAATTTATGTATTGATCTCGTAATATGAAGTCTACTGAACTTCGATTTATTTATTTTTCTGAAACTTACATTTTTTTTACTACTGTGGCACCCTATAGAACAGTGGTGTTCAATTATAATGAACCTGAGGGCCATAACCGTCTTTACTAGTAAGGTGGAGGGCCGCAGCTATTATTATTATTATTATTATTATTATTATTATTATTATTATTATTATTATTATTAAAGAAAAATATTTTTTTAAAAAAAAAATGAAAAATATTACATACCTATTCAACGTGGCAAATGAGGGTGATTAGCAGTGTTTACAAGGGCTGGGATATCTACATCCATTCCTGTTGTTACAAGCTGCAAAAGATATAAAAGAGAAGAATCTCCAAGGCGGCTTCTGAAGCGATTCTTCAAAATTTTCATGATGGAAAATACACTTTGACACAAATAAGTACTACCAAATAGTGACACTATTTTCCGACCAAACTCCCAAAATTTAGGGAAACTTTCGTTAGAGAGTAGCCTGGAAAAATCTACTCCTTTCTTTGTCCTTGTCTGAAAGAATGGATCAGCCTAAAGGTCACAAAGTTCGAGCTGTAAGTTTGGAGGTTGTTCTTCGATGTCCATTGCCAATGGATCTGTAAATAATGCAATGTCGTGTTTTAGTTTGTCAAAATCTGAGAATCTTTGAGAATCTTGCATTAAATTCATTCATGACAGTCTCGAAGTCTCTACAGAACGCAGAAAAATCAAATGATTCCTTTTCAAAATTTAATGTCAGACGATTGCAACTTTGAAAGTGTTCTAAATTATTTTTCTTCTAGGCAGAGTTCGATGAAGAAAGGGTCTGCTTTACAAAGCTAGATCAGAGTTATTGGTTTTGGTTTGGTTTATTGAAGTAATCGTCCCTTTCAGAAATGATGCTTTGCCTGTAGTTCCATTACCGACAGTGTTGCTGTGGATGCCCTGCCTTTTTCTTGTACAGCAGCGCTAAATGGATGCCTTATTTCTAAAGAAGAATGGAAACATTAAAAGAATGAATAAATATAAATGAAAATATTATCAGTAATAACAATCGTTAATCATGAGAGCTTTGTGGGCTGCAGAAAATGATTTGGCGGGCCGCATGAGGCCCGCGGGCCACCATTTGGACAGTTCTGCTATAGAATATCTTAGGTCACTTTCGAGAACGAACATTTAAATGGGTCGTTCGAGTGTTTGTCAAATTTGGAGTTCTTCTGTTGTTACTGTTTGATTATTGAAGGAAAAAAAAAAAAAAAAAGAGTTGAAAGTATGAATGTCTGAAAAGTGAATTAAGTTGGAGTTTCTGTTAAGATTAAAGTTTCAGTCAAAGTTTGTATGTGAAAGCTCCTAAGTGGAAAATAATTAATTCATGACATTCTTGCAAAATTCACATTTCAAGCTGACAATCTTAATTACTCCTTTATTCATCAAACATCAGTAGCACAGCTAACTTTTTCAGAAGAAGTATATCTCTGCTCCAAATGAGAGTGTAAGCCTACCGGAATGCTGTGTGTTTCTAATCAACACAAGCTTGTTTTGTAAATTCTTGAATATAGATTAAATTGTACTACTTCAATGTATGCAAATGGTAAGTGCACATGCCTTTAGTGTCCGTGATCCTAGGTTTAATTCTAGGTTGGAACATAGAAATTTGATGATGACACAATATGTCAAGCAAATGGGAAGCTTCGTACTTACGTTAAAACTATGGAATTCCGGTCGCAAAATCCAGAACAAATAGGCCTCGTTATGGAAGCTGGTGCATCAAGACGCTATACCCTCTTGTGGGCATGATAAATCACTGGTAGAGCGTTAAGAGTTTGGTGCGAAGAGTCATCAGTTTGATCCCAGACAATGCCTTAAGCCAGTGATTCTCATCAGGTGTCAGCCCCATGAGGTTTGTCCCGAAATTTCAGAACTTAAGAAAATAATTTCGCATATACGTATATTTAATCAGTAATATAGTACCTAACCTAAGTTCGTCGCAATGTTGTGGATGTTACATAAAATATGTCATCCGTGAAGAAAATGTTGAGAATAACTGATTTAAGTAATACAAAATTAATACGCCTTACTAAAAGTAATACAAAATTAATCATTTTTTGTTTTGCTTGTTTATTCGTAAGTGAATGGAGATAATGAAATGCAAGTTACCACAATTTGTAGATAGTGTTATTCTACAACAGAAAATATGTACCTGGAGAATTTTCAGTGTTGCCATCCATAAAAATTACAGTGTTGCCAGGAAAAACAATTCCCCAAAACCTAAGTTAAGGCAGCGACTAGAGGAACGAATTCAACTGCATTTGATTAATGTCATATTGTTTTGGTATCATGTGAACTACTTTTTAAATAACATTATTATTAGTTTTCATAACTCTATGTTAAAACTATTTTGTTTGTTACAAATTAAATACAACTATTATTTAAAAAAGTATTTCACAGGATATCAAAACAACATGATAGTAATCAAATGCAACTGTGTTCGTTCCTCTAGTCGCTGTCTTAACTTATATTTTCGGGGAAGTGTTGTGACAGTTCGAGCAAAATAGCACCATTATGTACCACATTGAATTGAGTTGATTGTGAGTTTAACGTCCCGTTCAGCAGCGATGCTATATGAGACGTGAACGTACTGATTAACGTGGAATCCGAACCACATGAGCTCCCGCCGAGAATCGAACCCGGGTCTCCCACGCCATGTATCACAATGAGTCAGTGGATTTACGTTCTTTATATTATTATTAGCTGAACCTGCGCTCTCTACACAGCGCATCATTCGCATATGAGCATAAATCTCCTTCTCATTCCTCACAACATATGTACATGTCCCTTTACAGACACAAGTGAAAGACATCTTGATTTTAAAAAAATCGGCAAGGGGTATCATAAAGTGAAGATTTTTTCGATTATTTTTTCTCAATATCTCGTACCGTTTGCAAGATTTGAGCCTACTTCCTGTTGGAGTTTCTAATTCATGTGTGACCAGTGTTTTCTTTCTTCTTGCATGCAGTATGTAATAAGCAAATACATTACATATACAATTAATTATAATGTCAGTTATATATGGTGTTCATTGGGCAAAACACTCTAAAAATAAAGATTTATCTTAGACTCGAGAAATGGTTATCTTTCCTTTTTCACTATTATTTGGCCATGGAACAAACACCTGAGACATATACAACCCCAATATATAACATTGTGGTGTTGGAATGTATAAGATAGGATATGATGCTTTAGTTTTTTTTTTTTTTAAATTTCAACGCTTCCAGTGTACCCTAAAAAAATGTAATAAAGAAATAATGTCCATGTTTTTCTTAAACATTCAATTAGAACTGGACAATCTACGCAAAATTTCCAATCGATCAGTGAAAACGTCATCTTTCTAGAGCCTATAGTTTCCGAGATCTCATTCTCGAAAAGATTGACCACAAACATATAAACATAGTTTAAAAGAACTTGGCAGCACAATTCACTTGCATTTATTTCGGAGAAGGCTTATTAAAATGCAAAGGCTCTGAACAATAATTTAAAAGATAATATTTCTTTAAGTAATATATTTAAAGTACACCTTTTAAAAAAAATATTTGTCTTTGTTTTAAACGTGAAATCACAAATAACCGTAAATCAAAGATTTGAAACCTAAGTTATAAGTTGGAGCTCGGTCGCTCGTAATTGGTATCGTAGCATTTTAATAGATATATTATTATTGTTCCTAGTTTATCGTTCAGAATACTGAAAATAATCTTCATTCACTTGCATCATTTAATTTCGGAGCAACGTGGAACGTTAAACATTTTGTTTATGAACAAATATTTATATCGTTTAACGAGACGTATATTTGGATATGCAAGTAATAAGTAAATCAGTTCGAATTCGCTCATAATTAGACAATATTGCCGTGAGTTAGCACCTCGTTTCAATTCATTTTAAGATTTCATTTATTGCACATTTCACCATGCGTATCTCAGTTTAAGTAATCTGTTGTGAATGGAACATTGGCATTCTGCTGAACTTTCGTAATTACTAGATTAAATTAAATAAGTTACGTTGGTCTTGGTAAGCTAATCTTTGATTAATGTTTTCTTCAAACGATGTAATATCTCATATAATTTCTTTTCTAACCAAATCGAGTCCTGTTTCCCTGTAGAGTCTGATTGTCCGCAGATTGAACTGAGAATTTCCTATTATAAGACAAAAACTTATCTGAGTAGTTGTCTTGTTTGTTGAAGTTTACTAGATCTTTTCAATTTTAAAGTCGTATCGTACTGATTTTATTTTCCCCTTTAGTTATGTGTCCGTTTTACATGAGAAGATGTGCTGCAATTTATTATATTACAAGGTGGTATCAAAATGTTTCGGGACTAGTTTTGTAACACGCCGAAGAGACCATCATTTCCACTACCGAAAAAGGCGAAGGAGGTCCGCAGTTCACCCAAGTACATTCTCATCGACTTTTTCGACATTTCTGGCATTATACATCATGAATTCGTCCCAAGGGGTCAGACTGTAAATAGCGAGTTCTGCTATCAGGTTTTAAGGCGTTTGAGAAAGGACATTCGAGAAAGCGACCGAATATGTGACACGCTAGAAACTGGCTGCTTCACGACGACAATGGACCCTGTAACCGTGGTCTCTTCAAACATGAGTTTCTCACCAGAAACAAGATGATCGCATTTCCGTGACCACCTTACTCGCCAGATTTGCATTCTGCGGACTTGGCATCTCCGCGAAGCTGAAGATTCAGCTTAAAGGTTGCCGTTTGGACACCACTGCGGACATCCAGCGCGAATCGTAGAAAATGGTTGACATATTTCGAAAAGAAGACATTCAGTGCATATTTCTGCTGCGACAGAAACGCTGGGAAGGTTGTATTGCTGTACAAGGTCACTATTTTGAGGGTGATAGTATGTAGATGTAGATAAATAAAGTATTTTCTTGTAAACAGAACTAGATTCGAAACGGTTTTACCGCCTGGTATCTGGTAACTGTGTATAATATAGAATTATGTACTTGAATTATCCTAAATCTTACAAGGGCCATCAAGAAGGTAAAGAACGATTTGGTATATCTCAGCAAAAACAAAGATTTCATTTATAACAGTACTAAACCTATTGTTGTTGAGGAATTTATCATAACGAGAGACAAGTTTTTCAGTGCCGATGTTATATTTATCTGCTGCCAACGACTGAATCCTTGAAGTTACTGCTTCTTTAAGTTGGAAGTCACAAGTCACTAGGAAAAGTTAGAAGTCACTAGCCGCAAAGTCAGAATTGTAAGGAGGAGCATGGTACAGTCCGCAGCAAAAAACCTGCAACATGAGCATGTAAGTTTATTGTAAAACGACGAAGTCTTTTGCTCCAAAATAAGTGTGCAGGTGAGGACGCCAAGGTTTCTTCTGGCGTGATTCGTACCTTAGAGTCCAGACCTGCTCGTCACTTGGGATCTGGTAAGAGGATAGCCAATCACCACCCTTTAGATGACCTTGTGATGAGTAGGTTAGGCAAATCTGAAGGGTGGTGATTGGCTATCTTCTTACTGCACCCCAGTGGCGAGCTGGTCTAAGCGCGGGAAGCCAACGACGTTATACCTTCTGGACTTTAGATGTTATATTGATTCCCTGCGCTATTAGGCGTAGTTTCACAAGAAACTTGCATGCTCATGTTGCAGGTTATTTGCTGCGGACTGAACAAATCGTTCCAATTGAAACGTTGCAATTCTTCTACAAGTCAAACGAATGTGATCGCACAAGAACGAGATTTAGCTCAGACTGAAGTAGGGACGATACAGTCTAGTGGCCAATTTTCGGTGAGTTTTTGGTAGATACATTACTGGCAAAAAAAACTTAAGGTTTACTTTGATATTGTGGGCTTATGTCTGGGTGCAATAAATAAAATGATAAATGGGGCTTAGGTCATATTTTCTATTTGGTCGACATTAAGGGATTATATCGACATATGCCTCTAATGTCGCGTAAGCACCTTTAATCATGCACCGAAGAATTGGAAATTGGAAGTTAACTGAACTGATTCCTAGTTAGAGCAGTGCTCCTATGTTTATGCCATTCGCCTGGAAATTTTCAGCTTTTCCCGCTGGCCTAGTGATTACCGCGCGCGCTTCTTTCAAGCACGGGGTCCTGGGTTCGACTCTCGATGGGAGAGCCTTGAAATTTAAATTCATTACGGATTCCATCTTAAATTGTAGGACCACAGTGAAAGAAGACAGTAAGGCTCTAACCAACCAACCAGAAGTCTGGAAATGTTCATAAACGGCATGGTGCTACGCTTATTTTTCTCACATATTCATCTTACCGACCTCGGTAGGGAAGATAGCACAAACTAGGATAATTGAAATACTGTTAGCATTAACCACACTACAGTGTTTCTCTAATTAAGCTTCCGTTGCCCAACACACCGTATTTATTCATTATAAAAAGATTTCACTTTAAATTAAGTTTTAGTAACCACTTTTAAAATTGAGTTCTGCTGTACATTATGTTTAAGCGTTATTGATTTTTTTTAATGTGTCGTGAATAAGCTTAAGAAAATAAACAATTAGTTGGAAACGCTGTTTAAGACGTTCTGCTCCGTTCGTGGATTCTGTTCTACCACATTGAGAGACTAAAACGATCATAAACCGGGGCGTGGTACGAAATTAACATGGCAAATTGCAGCTGCCGTGTGGAAATCGTTCGTGTGGTTCTCACATGTAGGACGATATGCGGCACCACCAAGCGTATTTGACTAACCCTCATCCCTCGATCCCCATTTTTTAAACTCTATCTCATTCGTTCTGTCTCTCTCTCTCTTAACACATTTTTATCCCTTCCTTTCCTATGACACGCAGGGGTAGGAGAATCCGAGTGGCGTCGCAATTTACTACCCACCAGGACATTCATGTCCGGTTACATCGAAGCTTTATGAGCAGATTGTTGCATAACTTATTTTTCTGTTGTTTTTTTTTCCTGTATTCTCAGAGTTAAAAAAATGCACTTAAATTTAATATATATGTATACTATGTGGGTTTTAGTGTGGTGGAAATTTTAGAGGAGAATCTCTTAATAATTTATTATACCTTCTTTGTGACATTTATTGTTCAAGTTAATTGTTGAAAACTTTACTGAAATGAGTTACAATTCCCTTACGAATAATCCTATTACATTTTAAATTTAAAGTAAGTAATCTTGCATCTGTTAAGTATGCTTGTTTCTAATGTAACCTATTTCAAGAAACACAATTTTCGATGAACTTTGCTTTGTAAAACTATTTTTTTTTTTTTTTTTAAGATTATCTAAACGTACATTCAAATAACTGTTCCTTATTGAAAGTGGAAAATATATTTGTCAATGAAAATCGTGGAGGTTCAGGAATTAATATTTTTGTAACTTTTAGTTTAACGTCCCACGTTCATGCACCGGGGCTAAGTGAGACAGTGGTGATACATGAATTAAATGGTGGAATGAGAAAAGTGAGAGGAAACCCTGAGAAAAGTCACGCACACGATAGTTAGAGTAATAAGTGTAGTGGGCTATAAGCGTTACCTACATCCTCATTAAACTCTTAGTAATTAATGTGAATGGAACATATACAGTCCATTAAGATGGTCCAATGGGCAAAAATGTTCAGAATGTTTAAGAAGATAAATTTCGATTGACGTGTGATCTTCGGTAATGAGACGTGGATCAAGTTAGTGACCATTTAACAAATAGTTTGTGCCGAGCAGTTTATTTATTTATTTATTTAGCATTTTTACTATGTCAGTGTGTTACCAAACACATAAAATAACATAACGATAACTAATTACATTTACTTTGTGTGAAAGAAAGAATTATTCAAGGGGACTCCATGGAAGATTTTTCCGGAAGATTCGACTTATTACAAGTTGAAATGTAGTATAATGTTACAAAGAATTTTGAAATATAAAACAACATTATCTTCTACCTTATGAAGATCTCTGGAAACAAGAAACGAAAAACAATAATGTAACAATCTATACTAAGACATTTCTTTAAAATATGACAAATTGATTTTTTTCGTACCAGTTCAAATAGGGTACTTGGATAAACTACCTATTCATGTCATTATATAATTACTTTTAATGTAGTGATAAATAATATACGTGAGGGCTTAAGTCCGTATCTGAAATATATAAAAAACTTGAGTTGAGGTAGTGAAGAAGAGACTATATTTTGTGATCAAGAATCAGACCGTACGAGTAGAATAGATTTCAGAAATAATTGGAAAATCTATGTTCGTTCTAATCGTTTATGAGATGTGCAGTAAGCTTTGCAACAACACTTTCAAACTTTCGCCGAGGTTACAGAAAAAAAATCTCCTCCAGTTCCTTACCAGAGGGTAGCGTTCCCAAAACTGATGCAACGTTCCCTCTTTGTACTGCCATACTGATGCGTTGTAGTAGAAAAGAGGTTGCTCTTGCGTCTCCTGACGATAAATAAATGCGGTGACCGACTTCTTCTATAAAGTTAAGGCCTTCGGAACCACCTGATTCGATAGTATACCGACAAAATGATATTTGTCGAGTAAATTGCTGTGCTTCTTGGGTTTTTCTGTTTCGCGGCGAGCAGCCACGTTGCCAGCTAGTGCTGAGGAAGAATGTAGATTTGAAGGGCGTAGGTGTCGGAACAAGTAAAATCCCATAAAAGTACTTTTCCTTTCTTCCACGGTATTAGGGTCATACCATCTGGCCTCTTGCCGTCTGCACTACTGCATCCCAACGGTTCGCATATAGAAGGTACGCCTGCTGAAATTAGTGCCCTCATGATAATGTCGTTGACGCTGGAGTGGCGTGAATATCTGCCCGCACTATTGGCACAGGAGAATTCATGAAGGTATCTTCTTGTCTACGACACTTCTACAGGCAGGATATCTGTGTTGCTCGCAAACATCTGCTCCCAAATGCAGTGCACTGGCAATTCGAAAACTGTCATTGGGAAGATGTAATCCTAAAGAAGGTGATGGGATAGCATGGAGCCAAGCGCGTGCTTGTGGAGATGATGTAGCTCGGAGTCTGGCCTTATCTTCTGGTTTATCGCATGACTGAAGTAGACCTGAAAAGTGATGATTTATAAGAGGATCTTCCCAAGAGAATTGTAGTCCTCTCTTACCAAGATCAGAGGGATCTGATCCCACTATAGATGACCACTTAGCAATGCTATCGTTGACATCCGTATCAGATACTAAGGCTAAGATCTTGCTGGAGAATGGTCTCGATCTATGACTTAGTGCCATAGAATGAAGACAGAAATGAAATTGCCAGGTCCATGGCGCGGACGCGGGTGGTTAACAGGGAGGGACGCCTGCAACCAAGAGTTATTGTTGAGTGAACAATTCAGGATAGATTCTAGACCGCTTTTCAAGGTGTTGTCATAGCATTTCAGAAGATCAGCATCCCGCCAAGAAGGAGCACAGCGAAGAAAGTATAGCAGCCTTGGCATGGACAATGAGGCACGTAGTAGGTAAAAGGCAGAGTGAGCTGAAATCAAGGAAACACGTGTAAAGAAGAATTCTAATTTAGAAATTTTGTCTTTTAATATTGTTCGTCTTACCTCATTAGATAATGCTGCTCCAAATGAGCTGGCATCATTTGTCGAAATTCTTCGAATCCCAGACGCGGCTTCATCAAACAGCTTGAAGAGGTTATTATACTGCTCATTGGAGACTCCAAGAAAGGTAACCTCACATTTGGAGAAATTCATTTGCAATCCGATCTTCTTAGTCCGTCTACGAATCATTTCTAATGTCTCTGGTACTGTATCCTTGTCTCCAGCTATAGTCCCGTCATCCAGATACCATATGTTCAGTGTCGTATTGATACTGTTAACGATGGATTGTAAAGTTAGTGCGAACAAACCAGGGCTAAGAGGGTCACCTTGCTGTACGCCACGCTGAGAGAGGGTTATTTCATCTCCTAAGTATAAGTTACTCGGTTGCGAGTAGCACTGATGGACGTATTGATGAATTGATGGAATCAATAGAATTATATTAAAAATTGAGAACGTATTATTGTCAGATTCTGTTTGAAATATAATGTCATCCTAGTTTTCATTTCGAGATGTTAACTTAGGTGAAAACTCCGACAAGCACCTCGTTCGGAAAGAACGCCCTCGTGCCCAGTAGCAGTTATTTGAAAATAAAATAGTGTAACACAATTTCGGCCGTATTTACAATGCCAAATAACGTATGGGTATAAATATCTTTTTTTTTCTAACTTCGAAGATAATCTTAAGTTCAAGTGTATAAAAAATGAAAAAATGACAGGAATACGTGACTTAAAAAGTTCCGGCACGTTTGATCATATTATAAGTTAGTGTCATGATACGAAAGAAAAGAATTAACAGTTTGGTACTTTATTGACAATAGTATATTTAAAAAACTGTGGCTAAGTGGCTAACAGATCCTCGTTCAGATCCTAACAGTTTTAAGAGATCCTCGTTTGATTCCTAGTTGACCTTTTTGTCCGGAATAAAAACTCGAGTAGTGATTCGAATCACGCTTTAAGCTGTGGATCCTATTTTGCATTGCTTCCGTGCAGAAAAGGGGTGTTGAACTCAATTTACCCGATGAAAACAAGAATACTATCTTCACGCACTATATCTGAACATTCTAAGAGAATTTGGCACACCTGTTCCGAATTTAAAAGTAGCCGATCTGTTTTTCGGTTGGAAGTAAACAATTGTTCTACCGTTCAAGTGTCCTGCCAATATTTGTTACAAGAAGAAAGAAAGAAAAAAAAAGGCAAGAAAAGAAAAGAAAAAGCAACAGACTTTACATCTTAACGTGCAAGTAATAAAATGTATGAATGTGCTTTGATTCCAGTCTTACTGACATGCAGAAATTTTGATTCACGAAGTGTGTTAGTTACCACAATCGGGAATGAACCACATCATTTGGACCACAAGCGATTGGATGTTTAAACCATTAATGGCAACCGCAACCGCAGTGTTCCACCACAGCAAACTCATCATTCGAAAATATGTGCATGCTAGCGTCTAGCGAAGCTCTACACTATGGCTATATTTGTAACGTAGTTCAAGTGTATATATATGTATGCAGTTTCTTCTGGTTTCCTTGGGGGATACAATTCATTGCTTAGAGCTGCCAGGTACGCAAATTATCGCATGTACATCATATGGCCTTGATTCTGATTGGAGGTATATGTGTTTAGGATACTACGTTAAAACAGTGTTGTCAGATCAGAAGATCGAGAAGTACCGAAGTTGTGCTCTAAAAGTAGCGGATTTGAACTATTTGTAGCCTAAACATAAAAATGAATTATTTTGCACCTTTACACTTTTACTAACCATATATAATCACGTGTTGTCGATTTAATAGAAACACCTGGACTTGAAAAAAAAAGAACGCCAGATGTCAGGGTTGGCAACAGTCAGGCGGCGACCACAGTTTCAGACTGTTGGCAATAGTGTGTTGGGGCAAACTACGTACTACATCCAAGAGCAATAGAACTGCAGTGTGGAATGAACTGGGTAGACGATGATAGTATATAATGGGCGACATGTTTCCTTCAAGGAGACATGTTTGCTTAAGTTTGTTTTGTAGGTTCCTAAATACACTTCAAAACATTTAAAATATGCTTTTTCAATGATATTCCTCATTTCTTAGCTCATTTGCTAAATTCTTTATCTGGGAGTTATGAATTTTGGAAATTTTTATTGTAATTCCACTTATTATATTAATTAGGATAATACAGTAGCACAATTAAATTTTGTAATGTTCTTCGTACTACTATTAGACCTACGCACTACGCTCAGTGATACTGTAAGAGCACAACTTAACAAAAGTCTAGTGTTGTCAGATCTAGAGATTAAAAAGAACTAAAACAAGAATTAAACTAGTATAGAACATGCTAGTTTTACTAAAACTATTTATTGTTCGTTGAGAATAGAATATTCAGCAAACACAACTTTTATTGTATTATATAAAACTAATAATTTGTGATTTCAATATGAAAATAAGAAGGTAGCGCATTCTTAAGAGTTATAGCTTGTAGGTAATTAAAAGTAGCCCAATTTGAAACTTCGGTAACGAGGGCACTTAAAAATCGCCCAGTTCGCTACTAGTAGACCAATCTGGCAACATTGTGTTAAAGGAAAAGTTCCCATTTTGAAAACATGTGTTGAATATTATTTTTTAATTATGCATTATAATATTTCGGGTAGATTATATATTTTGGCGCATTAAAAATGTCTAAAGTTATAGGTTTACCATCAACGGATATCTTTGAAGAAAAACTAGAGTATTGTTGAGTTGATTTTGAGTTTAACTTCCCGTTCAGTAACGAGACTATATGAGACGTTGACCTACTAATAAACGTGGAATCCGAACCACATGAGTTCCCTAAGGGAATCGAACCCAGGTCTCCCACGCCATAGGCGCGTACGTTAACCGCTTAGTCACGAAGGAGCTAAACTAGAATATTATAATAAATATGAGAGCTCATTTTGTTTTCAACTTCCGTTAATCACGAAGGAGAACTACGTAAGTTGACGAATCGGGAATGAGATATATTTATTGTCCGTCGTTTCCTCTCCACCCGATAGACAGGCTCTTCTGTTCAATCATTACGTAGTACCGAGCTTGGAAACATATCAAGAGCAATAGAAATACCTTGAACTAAATTTATATAAAAGTAACAGAATACCAGTTCTTCGCACGGAAAGAATAGTTTCATTTTGAATATATAGGAGAGAAGAGAATTTTGGATTTAAATAGAATCTGAAGTGTCACTGTTCGTCTCAGACTGAAAATTATGGATTCGACACAAATATCGGTCATTTTCGGCAATTTACGTATATAGTCACTTCCCTTCCTTATGTTGCACCGTCAAAGTGAAACCATCCCAAGCACGCACCTAATCTATGTGGCAAATTTGATTGAGATCGGTCGGGTGGTACAAGAGCTATTAACTTACAAACATAGTCAGTTTCAGTTCTATAGCTATCTATTAGAAGATTAGAAACTAGAATTTTAATTTTGCTCGCATACTATACAGCATTGTATATTGATCTAGATGAAAATACATGGAACGAAAACGTGGGGTTTTCGCAGTTGTGCATTTCAGTTGTTTTGAGAAACATCGATGTAAAGCAATGGATGGTATCCCAAAATATATATGATCAATAGTCTGTATTCTTGATGATATAGTAAGAAATGAATTTTCCGTTCCATTTCACAGTAGAAATTATAGTAGGACAGAAATCCTTCTTAGTTTGGAAGTAGTTGGCTATTAGATCTATTTGTTAAATGGAACATTGCAATAGATAAGGAAAATTTTCGATTTTTTGTTAGCTTAGTTGTTGATCTAATACGTAACACAAGGCATTACCAAAAAGAAAAAGAAAAAGAAAAAGTAAATGAATGTGCTTTGTTGCAAGTGGTTGGTAACTGGCTTAATCCTTTTATTCTATTATTGTATGGAAGAAGCTTTTCTTAACTTTTTTTTTCTCTTCCCCAACCTGGAATCGTATTAATTTAGCTCTTTACATGACGGCAAATTAAACTCGTCGTGGGTTCCTGCTTCGTGGCCAAATT
Source organism: Thermobia domestica (assembly GCF_964235325.1). Classification (NCBI taxonomy): domain Eukaryota; kingdom Metazoa; phylum Arthropoda; class Insecta; order Zygentoma; family Lepismatidae; genus Thermobia; species Thermobia domestica. Next base: position 96,957,960 of record NC_137467.1, read on the forward strand.
AGCTCCTAAATCAATTTGCAGTTCCCGATTGGTAGTCTGAGATTGTGTGCCATTAGCCTCAACACTTCGAACAAGAGAAATCGTGACGTTCCCTTGTTTCTACAGTTAGGGAATCGTATAAAGGAAAACTCATGCAAGGAAGAACGTCTTACAGTAAAGAAGACATCGAAATGAATCCAGAGTGAATGTTCAGATAGGAGTGATGCAAATTAATCAATATTGTATTAAAAATACGTAATTAAATCATGATTTATCAATATTTAAGGGAGTGTATACGACACATTGTTAATACCAGTACTTTGACATATAATGCTTAGGTTATCTCAATGTGTATAGAAAGAATAAACACACACACGCACACACACACACACACACACACACACACACACATATATATATATACATACCTTAAGAAAAATCAGTGAAATCCTCATAAAATGAAGAAAGAATAAGTCTGAAATAAATGGTTAAGGAAAAAAAAAAACAGTCCATAATTTCATCTGAAGAAAGTTTGTGTATCTACAAGTACAGGGTGAGTCAAAAAGGGACTTCACAACTTCGAAAGCATATAGAAATTTGAGATTCTTTACAGGATCGAGAGAGGTGTCAATTTGTAGCAAAACACTTCAAGTTTAACGTGAAAGTCTCATTTTGGTTCGATGTGACTGTTGTTGATGATGCGGCAAACGTCCCACCGGATCTCAATTTCTTCCCACACTCGTTCCAGCTGATCGGGCGTAACTTCTCCAACGGCAGCGTAAATGCGATTTCTCATATCTGCAAGATTGTCTGGTAGGGGGTTGAAAAACATACACTCGATCTGTAACAAAACCGCACAGGAAGAAATCCATAGGTGTTAGGTGTAAGGAGCGAGTGGCCATACAATTGGACCTGCACGGCCAACACACCGACGTGGGAAGCGAATCTCTCGAACTTTCTTGAGGAAATGAGGCGATGCGCCGCCTTGCTGGTAGTAATAGGTTACATCTTGTTGTTCATCGTTTATCTGAGGAATTAAAAAAAGAATCCAACATATCAAGATACAGGATACCAGTGACAGTGTTCTCCATGAAGAAAAAAAGACCGTACACTTTAAATTTGCTAAGAGTACAAAACATATTTACCTTTTGGACTGTCACGGACGTATTCAATGGTTCGACGTGGAATTTCGCTGCTCGATATTCTACAGTTTTGCGTGTTCACCATGCCACTAATATGAAATGTACTCTCATCTCTGAAGATAATTGTGTTAAGAAATATCTCGTCTTCTTCTATCCGATCCAACATTTCACACAATTTTCCACTAGCAACCTTATCTACGTCAGTAATTCGTACCATGTAAATCTGTATGGTTTCAAGTGTAAACGCTTACGTAGCACTCGTCAAACTGTCGTTTGTGGAATGCCTGTCTCGTAAGACGCACGCCAAGTTGATTTTTTGGGACTACAGGCAAGGCTTTCCCTAACCTGTTCGACAAGAGCAGCAGCAGCGGACGGGTGATCTGGTGATTTCACGTGACGAACTGAACAACCAGTTTCAACAAAGTTCTTGTGCCAACTGTAAATTGTAGGCTTGCTTGGAGGTTCTTTACCTTGTTCCTACGAAATCTACGCTGAATAGCTGTTGCAGAGTTTCATGAAATAATAACACACCGATCACGCGCCGCACTAATGAAAGTCGCCATTTTTAAGAATGCACTACGGGGCGCTCGCGGTGACGGAATGTGGTACTGCAGCACTACGCGAGTCAAACTTGAAATGTTTTGTTACAAATTGACACCTATATCGATTCTCTAAGTTATTTCCATACACTTTTATATACTTTCAAAGTTGTAAAGTCCTTGTTTACTCAGCCACAGCCTACATAATATCTTTGATGCGCCCCAAAACTTGAAAAGTGTTGGACATCTCTAAAATATTATTATTCCGTTTTTATTATTTTTTCTTCGCGGCCGGGAGTCGGCGCATTAACATCAACAAATGACATGGAAGTGGTAGTTGAGTTGAGTTTGAGTTTAACGTACCTTTCAGCAGCGAAGCTATATGAGACGGATCCTACTGATTAACGTGGAATCCGAACCACTCGAGCTCCTACGGAAAACGAACCCGTGCCTCCCACGTATGGTAGTGGTAGTAAAACTTGTTTAGCATACTTCTTTTCCTTAATCTAATAACATTGTTAACTAATCTCTAGGGATGCGCACGAATCGAGTCGAGACAGAATTTTCCTGACAAAATTCGAGTCGAGACACAGCTCTTCCAATAGAAAAATATACGTTTTTCGAGTCGAGACATCACTTTTACAGCACATTTTCGAGACGAGACAGCCTCAAAACTTGTCTTGTGCGCACCCCTACTAATCTCTCATCTCGGTACTGTAACTGGAATAGATAAACTGTTTCGAACTATGTCTAGATTCTATTAGGCATGACTACCCAAATTCTCATCATTCTTTCCGATAGGGGAATTAGTGTATTGAAGAGGCATGTAGTTGAACGCACATCTCTGGTGCGAGGAATCCACGATTCAATCACAAGTCTTGTGAGTTCTTTATGGACAGTATCGTTATCAATTGGTTTTTTCAAAGATATACTGTTTCCTCGCGCATTCACGTTCCACCAATTCTTTTACAATCATTTACTTTCGTTAATCACCTGATACCTTTAGCCTAAAGATCATCTTGAGATGTTAAATAATTCATTTTATTTTTATTAAATTAGTTTATTCTTTTTTATAAATCCCAGTCGTTAGAAAACTAAATAATGATAAAAATCTAATTTCGAATTTTTTGAATCAAATATTTTATCGTTGTAGAACTGAATTATTCTTTCGAGCATTGCCTATGCTGCTGTCGTATTGTAGTGAAATTCTTGGAAATGAAAGTGATATACAGGAGAAAGATGATTTCAAAATGCCTGAGGTTGCGTCCTTCGGTATAAGAAGAATAAGAAATCCATTTTACAAACTTGCTGTCTCTGTCACCTCAATAAAAGGTAATTTTCTTCCTTTCCTCCGGAATAGGAAGCAGGCATATGTCTCGACCGGGAGATTTATAGGAGTTCCTTGACAGAATCAAATTAATAGGAAGGTTTGAGACCAGTCCTCAATTTTGCTGGTAATTTACTTCTGCTGGGTCAGAACGTCGGAGTGTTGCAGAACTTTTCTTTGATCTTTTTTCCTTTCTTTTTTCCCCAGTGACAAGCGAACTTGAGCCCAAGAAGTTGATGTCAAAATGTTGTTCATAACTGAGACTCCACGTAATCTATATAACGTACACCAACTTTCCATTTCGAAGCAAGAAAAAAAAATCTTCTGATGCTATAACTGGTGGCATAGTCACCCGTACTAAAGACAGCTATGCTGGTAGGCTCCATTGTCTATATCCATTGACATAATATAGGATCAATGTTTGGAAACCTATTTGTATTCATCAATGCAGGAAACTTTACTAACTTTAATTCCAGTATATGAAGCTATTTTCTCAATTATATTGCTCTTCAGTACTTAGGAAATCACTGAGTTTTAAGATAGAATGAATTCATTTTACAAAATTGTGATCACTAGAATTTCTTTCCATAATTCAGAACATATGGGATGCTGCACAAAAAATTTTCAGCATTCATTGTTTTTTGACATGGTTTTGTTTTTCTTTTTTAAAGGGAACTCCTTCCATATATCTTCCAGTTTTGTGAATAAGGTACGATTATATAGTCCAAATATGACCTTTTTTTTTTAAAAAAAAAACTAGGTTTGACATCTGTGTATTTATTTCAGTAGAGACATTTTCCTTTGCTGAACTTGCAATATAAGTTCTGAAGTACGATTTATTTCTGTGACAACCTGCTAATAATATTGAATTCACTCAAAAGGCAGAGAAATCTGAAAGATATTCATCACTTCTGTTCCTGACTGTAGGGAGAATATGTCAGTCTTATTTATGCTTCAAAAAGAGAAATAAATCCTACTTTCAGCGTAAGAATATATTCTTACATCTTGCAACTAATTACTATGTTGTATGTAACATCAAGCGTCGTCTTCATTTTAAGAAGTAACTCGTTACTTATTCAACGCTAGGAGTTGGGAGTTTCCTCATATGATTAATTAATCACCCCTCCCGTCATTTGCTTTGTAACACTTAAGACAAGTCACGTCAGGTGTACAGGAGGCAAGTAAGTCATTTTGCAAACTTGAAAGTGATATGTATTCATTCTGCAAGAGTGGATGGGTTTAGTTTTGAATGTTTAATCGTTTGACTGAGGATCTAAGTCGCTTTCAGAGCGTTACGATGTCTTTTGTAATCTAGTTGTGTGCTCAAAAGAGCAGGGGGAAGGCGAGAATCATGGCGAACGGTCAGACAGGAACCCCTTCTTCAGTCAACAAGAAAAGTGTTTAATTTATGATCAAGTTGTAAGTCGCGAGACAAATTATGTAAATTAAAAAAGTTGTTGCAAAGCATCTGAGAATCAATTGCTTAAATTACAAATAGTGTGAAAGTATGAGGGTTGCAAGAAAGTTTCGGGGAAATGATAGGACGCAAGCACATCAAAGTACAATTTTTTATAGCTTTTCAAAGGACTTTCCGTGTGCAAGAATGCATTGTTTCCGGCGATAGAACCACACTTTGAAACAGTTATGCCACTCCAAAGTTGGTACCTATGAAACATGTAATTAGTATGCTTCGATGGCTTCTTCTGAATGCAAAAGCGCTTCCCACGGAACATGCTCTTGATTGTTGGGAACAAAAAGAAATTACTGGGGATTAAATGAGGGGAATAAGCTGGATATGTCATTTCAGCGTTTTCCTGGTCCAGAAAATCACTTGTGGCAGCTGCTATGTGTGAGCTGGCATTGTCGTAATGCAGAATGATTGTGCGGTTAAGGTTGGATTGTCTGCTCAATTTCAGTACTTCTAGTAAACATATATGGTTGTGTACCATTCTGCATTGACTGTTCTACGATTCTCCAGTGGAACAGTTCCAATATGACCTGATTTATCAAAAAATGATGCAATCATTTGTTCGAGATACTGCGTGCACGAACAACTTCGGTTGATTTAGGTTCATCGCGGATCACCCATACAGCAGATTTTCGCTTTGTTTCTGGTTCGTATTCATAAATCCACGTTTCATCACCTGTTATGATGTTAAACACTGAATTAGTGATCCAAAATTGAACCGTTTCGTTGTAGCTTTGCATCACTTCACACGGGCGTCTTTTGTACTTGAGTTCAGTTGTATGGGATCCAACTAGCGCAAAGTTTCTTCACCCCTAAATGATCAAGCAATATTGTTTGTACAGTATTTGGCTCATGCCAATGCTTAAGGTCCCCTGAATTTCGCCATAAGTCATATGTCGATCAGTGTTAGTTAATTCACGTACATCTTCAATGTTTTTGGGCACAATGGCTGTTGATGGATCCTCACGATCCTCATTACTCAAGCTGACCCGACCACATCTGAATTCCTGAAACCAACTGTAAATTGTCGTCTGGGATGGAATTTCATCAGGAAAAGTAGCAGTCATCCGACGAACATACACTTTCTGTGTTAACCCTTGACGAAAATCTTAATAAATCATGGCACGGGAATGCTCTCTCATCAGATCCATTTTTTATCACGACAAAGATTCCGAGTTACATACGTTTTTGCATTTAGAGTGAACAAAGATGACCGTTTATAACTACTACAAAATCGAGCAGATTACATTGTTCTCAGTCGAGACTTTCAGAGCAACCCTCGTAAACTAAAAAAAAAAAATAATAATAATAATAAAAAAATGGTCAGACAACATTAAAAAATTTGAATGTTTACCGATCTCTTACAAGTATTATATGCAGTGGCGTATTTACGATTTTGTTTCGGGGGGCTTTGCTAACTTTATTTCTGGAAATGGGAAAATTTTGCAAGATACTTCATTTATTTTAAAATAGTAAAGAAATTTTCGGGGGGCTTAAGCCCGAAAACACCCTTAAATACACCACTGATTATGTGTGCCACTGTTAGAAGACTGCAAACCATAGTAGATACGATATATATATATATATATATATATATTTGTTTGTGTGTGTGTGTGTGTGTGTGTATTGCATTCACTACATATAAATAGATAAACAACTCGTTCCGGCAGAATAAAAGGTATTAGTTATTATTTGGCAATGAGCAACAAACGCCGAAAATTAGTTTTTGTTAATTCCCGAAACCTTCGTATGAAAATTTATCCCTGAGCATTTCATTTTGTTCACCCGATCTGTTCTATTGATTGATAAGTTACCTTACTACCTTACCTTACTTATTACTCATACTTTTTACCTTATTGAACTGTTTATTGTCATCTTGACAGTGTCGTAATGGAAGATGTGATAAGGATATACTTCAATAGCAGTTCCAACTAATAGCAGTTTAATTGGTAACATAGCTAGCGTACAGCAGCAAACCCGTTTGTCTCAAAAATTAGGAATGGATATTTATACACTCCCATTTCCCTTATATAGTTCAGTAGGATCTATCGATTAGTATGCGTCTCATCTTTGGACTGATTATTTTAAACGTTAAAAATATTGTAGAATTAATTAACTCCTTGGCTTAAAAATCTAGTACTTCATTGCCGCAGAAGCTCAACATGTTGCACATCATGTACCAATTCAATCCATTCAGCTTGATGTTAGCAACTACATGCAGCTTGAAATAAAGTTTACAAGTAGCCTCGTTGCTGACGTCCTCATTAAATCCCAGTCAATCAATCCAAGTTTTTTCTCCCATCTCCTTGGTCTATCCAGAGGTTTCTTTTGCAATGCTTCTCAACTAACCTTCAACTACCCGTAGGACTCTATACAACTCGCTTGTTACATTGTTTGCAAATATCTAATGCAAAATTAAATTAGTAACTAAGTGAAATAAAGCCAGAAATAAATTTGAAAATCACATGTGTTTAGTAATAAACTTGAATATTCAAATGTGAACACAGAATAAAGGAAAACACCTTTTCCGGTGTACAATGTGACCAAATGTTTACTACTGTCTATTCAGTATCAGATGAGGACCAACACAATTTTTACTGCTTATTTAACATCATGAGCAACTACGTAGAGAATTCAATTAAGAGGTAGTCTCTGGGTCTCTGCGATTGGGGCTGACATTAACCAATTAACAAAACGATTTGAATGGTTGGAGAACCTGTCGTGAGCTATAACAGCTTGTAGCTTTTTTCAAGTATCTTTTATTTAATACATGGATAATCATTTATTTCAAGTATTTTAATGATGGATAATATGAGAAAGTAAGGAAAATTTCGGAGCTATATCCCCAAAACTAAAAGTTTCCCTTTATCATAGAATACTTCCAATAAAGGGTGAAATTTTACTCATGCTTATGTGATGAAGAATTAATTATACTTTTTGGAGAGAAATAAAATAAATTGTAAAGAAATATGTCCTTTCTATAAGAGAAGAATGAGTAAAGAAAAAATTTCCGTTCAAAAAATTTAGGCTGTAACGCATTGCAGTTATATGCAGGAAAAAGCACAAAAATTATGTTGGGTTTGAATTTCGAATATTGGTTCAAATAGCCTGTGAAACTTCATGTTGTAGTACAACTAAAGATACAGTTACATGATGCGGTGTGTTTTCCTGTGAGCCACTGTTGGATCATCAGCATCTCTGGCCTGTTCACGGAGGCTGTGTTTAAACAATTAGTTGTTGGCTGAACTGCGTCCAACTGTTCCCTGCAGACAGCGCATCCCTTCCGCGAGAGGATGCATTAATTGAATTTTGTGGGGAGGGAGAAGAGACTCACTTAGAGAACTGTATCTTCATTCCTTTCAAGAAGTTGACTTCTCATGATTGTTCCCTTTCAGTTGATACTCAGAGAAGCGGTACACAAGAAGAGAAGCTGAATCGAGTTCGAAAATATCTTTTGTGGAAATTCAGTGCTCACTCACTCATACTTTTCAATATTGTTTTGATAGTTAGCCTATATAATATTTCGTGTAGGCGTTTGTTAGGCAATACCAGATTACACTTTCAAATTTATTTGCTTGCGTACAATTCAACAATAAACCTAATCTTCAAAAATAAATAAATAAGAATGTTCATTTCATTCTTCCCTAATGTGATATATCGAGTTAGAATGTTAGTACTGTATGTCAGTTACTAAGTGAATTTTACATGTAGTAATAAATGTTTAAAAATTAATGTACATCATCATCATCATAGGTATTCTGCCATTATTGGCAGGTCACGTGCTGCAACTGAGAAACGTCCATACTCCACTCTCTTCCGCTAACCTCTTCGTCTTTACGTATGATTTTTCTGTTTTGATAGCGTCCCTTAATTGTAGTTCTTTCCCCCTCCCTCTCTTTCCCTGCCATCATACCTTCTAAAACGTCCCTCATGATGCAATTTCTTCTTAGCGAATGCCCCAACCAGTTC